>NC_060198.1:31664267-31921767 GCF_021184085.1 Oncorhynchus gorbuscha | reverse complement strand
CCATTGACCCCGCCTCGCCGTCCCCTTGCCCCTCGCCCGTGCCAGGCGGCTACCGGCTGCCCCGCTCTTCCACCAGCTACAGCCAGCTGCAGGGGAGGGGAGGAGGGCCAGACCTGGAGCTGGACCTAGGTGCGGCTGCCGGAGGGGTTCTGGAAGGGTCTGGGATGGCAGCGGAGCGCAGGACACCTCTAGTAGACCTGTTCTGTGAGACCTGCTCGAGACCCTGGCTCATCGGATGGTGGGACCAGGTAGGGCTAGTAGGGCTGGGAGGGGAAGGGAACCAGGCCAGACAGACAGGCAGCCATCTTGTATAGCTGTTTTGATTAACTGTTTTTCCACCCTTGCTGTTCTGTGCATTATTTAGGCTGTTATCTGTCCATTCTACTTAGTAGGTGTGATTTTGTTAAGCCGTTGAAGTTTCATGTTGAAAAGAGAACCATGTCAGTTGTGTGTGTTTTAGCTGTGCGGATTGCAGGGACCAGTTGGGACAGGGAGGAGATGACCTAAAGATGACAGGCATAACAGGATGTATGTTGAGAGACTGTGTGTTTATATTTTCCCTCAGCAAATCTGTTTTCAGATTCTATGCATTATATATGCATGTGGGCACTGAAGGGGAAAAGGCATTGAGTTTTCAGAGTTTATTAACCCTGAACTCCCCCTGTAATGTGTCGTCATGCTGCCTGTGGTGCTGGGCGCACTAAACCTCAGCTGCAGTACACTTCAACCTGAAGATAGAAACTCAAATCTGTTCACCTTAGGGACTCATTTCCTCCATTCAAACCAAAGACAATATTCCCTTAAAATCGTACGGAAATTCCTATTAAGAAAATCTTTATTGTCCTATTGTTACAGCAGGTAGCCTGCTTTATCACAAGATGTCCATCTCCATCCTCGACACACACACACACACACACACACACACACACACACACACACACACACACACACACACACACACACACACACACACACACACACACACACACACACACACACACACACACACACACACACACACACACACACACACACACACACACACACACACACACACAGGTTCAGCCCTCGTGAACCATTGTCTTGTCTGTGATTTACTGATATACATACAGCAACATCTTACCCAGCTAGTACTTAACGTTCTCAGAACCGGATGTTTCTTAGAGCTTGATGAGAGTGTGGTTGTCTTATGGTTATTTTGCATACAACCTACCCACAACTTTGTGGGAATGTTGCAGAACAGTTGCTTGGCTTTGGAACATTCTCAGCACAAAAATGTCCTAAAAGTTCAAACATGGTTAGATTGAATAAAAATGTTGGTAACGTTGTAGGAACGTTCTCCAACTGGTTTAACATGGGGAATATTCTCAAATAGTTCAGAGTACGTTAAGAAACAACGTGGGAATTTCTGTACTTCAGCATAACGTTTTCTACAGGTTTCCTCGTGGCTAAATTTAAATTCATGTTCTCAAAACATTAAGAAAACTTAACATAAAAAACACAAGAAAACATCAGTAACGTTCAAAGAATGTTCTGCAAATGTTATTTAAAATACATACATTCCGTTCAAAGCGTCAACAAAACTCTCTCTATCCTCTCTCTTGTTAAGTGTGTTCAGGTGTGTTGGCCGCGCCCAGTAATTGGCCACACCTGATCCTAATGAGTGCTTGTTTCCTTTGAAATGGGGTCTATTTGAATAGACTAAAATAGAGTATCCTGGTGGCACAGTAGACTTATTCAATGGATAAAGAACATACACTACATGAACAAAAGTATGTGGACACCTGCTCGTTGAACATCTCATTCCAAAATAATGGGCATTAATATGGAGTTGGTCCCCTCTGTGCTGCTATAACAGCCTCCACTCTTACTGGAAGGCTTTCCACTAGATGTTGGAACATTGCTGTGAGGACATGCTTCCATTCAGCCACAAGAACATTAGTGAGGCCGGGCAGGCCTGGCTCGTAGTTGGCGTTCCAATTAATCCCAAAGGTGTTCGATTGGGTTGAAGTCATGGCTCTGTGCAGGCCAGTCAAGTTGTTCCACGTCGATCTCAACAAACCATTTCTGTATGGACCTCGCTTTGTCCACGGGGGCATTGTCATGCTGAAACAGGAAAGGGCCTTCCCCAAATAGTTTGCACAAAGTTGGAAACACAGAATTGTCTAGAATGTCATTGTATGCTGTAGCGTTAAGATTTCCCTTCACTGGAACTAAGGGGCCTAGACCCAACCATGAAAAACAGCCCCAGACCATTATTCCTCCTCCACCAAACTTTACAGTTGGCACCTTGCATTTGGGCAGGTAACGTTCTCCTGGCATCCGCCAAAAGCAGATTAATCCGTTGGACTACCAGATGATGAAGCGTGATCCATCACTCCAGAGAACGTGTTTCCATTGCTCCAGAGTCCAATGATATTTACGAGTTACGCGCTTAACACTTGGCAGTCCCCGTTCTGTGAGCTTGTGTCGCCTACCATTTTGCAGCTGAGCCGTTGTTGCTCTTAGGCATTTTCACTTTTACAACATTTTCACTTTTACAACATTTTCACTTTAACAGCACTTGTAGTTGACCAGGGTAGCTCTGGTGTCACATAGAAAGTCACTGAGCTCTTCAGCAAGGCCATTCTACTGTCAATGTTTGTCTTTGGAGATTGCATGGCTGTGTGCTCGATTTTATATACCTGTCAGCAACGGATGTGGCTGAAATAGCCGAATTCACTCATTTGAAGGGGTGTCCACATACTTTTGTATACATAGTGTAAGATCATAGGCTAGAATTTCACAGACACCGTGCCACAATAACAAAATAAATGTGTGTGCAATTTTGAACGGTTTCTAAACAGTTAAAAACACTCAAAACTAAGCAGTGTAATTAAAAGTCTTAGTGAAACATGTTCTCAGAACGTTATTCAATTACCTTCAAATAACCTATCATTTCTGTTCTCAGAAGATGAATGAAAACGCCCAGGAAAACTTTCAGGGAACCATAGTAAAACCTTCTCAGAACCTCCTTGCAACCTAAACATTTACATTCCCAGAACAGGCAACATTTTCACTTCTGTTCTCAGAAAGTAAAAAACAAAAAAAGTACTTACTACCAGTCAGGAACCAAATGTGCTAGCTGTATCCACTCCCCCCATCTCTAAGCATACAGTGTTTTTAGCAATCTGCTGCAATATGACAACTCTTGTTTTGATACAAGATAGAGTCCAACAACAGCCTTACCATTACCATTAGCAAAAATATATATATACAGTACTTTGATAAACAAAGTGAAATTGAATGGATTGTTGGTTGTGAAAGCTGATTCAGCATGCTGTCATCAAAGAGCATTACTGTAAGCTGCTATTGTAATGTGAAAAACAGGAAGTGCAGGTAGAGCCTGCCTGTTACAATACATGTCACATTTCCCTGGGTGTCCATATGTTAGTCAGTTATCAGAGGGTTGATGAAGCCCCTTTGCGTCTCTCACAGCTTCATCCCGGCATCTTGTGTTCCATCAGTCAGGGGGCCATATGAGGAAGCACGGTAGCGTGGTGTGGTGTCTGTCTGTGTGTCCTGGCACTGGGGTTGTGTTGGTTGGCAGATTATGACTCAATATAGTAAAGAGATGGAGAGAGAGATGGAGAGAGATTGATCCTGCAGCATAACTGTGTCACTGGGCTTGACTGGCTAACTAGTCTACAGTACCTACCTGGTGCATTATCATGATCTATCTATCTATCTATCTATCTATCTATCTATCTATCTATCTATCTATCTATCTATCTATCTATCTATCTATCTATCTATCTATCTATCTATCTATCTATCTGACTGTTGTAGTGGCTTCTGACGGAGGGAAAGAGACCTGACTGTTCTAACACCTGACTGTTCTAACTGTTCTAACAGTCGTGTCGAACTGTCACTAATACCTGGTTGGACTGGAATAAGGGATGAGATAGAGAGAGTAATTAAAATAGAAGTAGGAAGGAATGATGGAGTGAGTAGAGGGAAGGTTGAGAGAGTGAGAGGGAAGGTTGAGAGAGTGGGAGGGAAGGTAGTAAGAGAGAGAAGGAAAGTAAGAGAGAGAAGGAAATAGAGAGGAAAGGGGAGTAGAGCAGAGAAGAGGAGTAGAGAAATAAGGAGAAGCAGAGAAGAGTGGAGGGAAGAAGAGAGGAGAACAAGGGAGAGGAGAGAACAAGGGAGAGGACAGAAGAGCAGATGAGAGGAGAGGAAAGGAATGTAGAGGAGAGGATTGACCTTGAGAAAGGTCAGAGACACCTGCCTAGTCTCTGAGATTGTCACCCAAGCAGCAGCCGCCTCCCTCCCTCGCTCCCATCATGCTGCAGGACTGACTGTGAGGAGGCAGTTGCTAGGGCAACCTCTATGGTTGCCATGGAGATTATTATGTGTGAAGGATCAGTCAGTGGGACACAGACTGAGGGGACTTGTCCGAATCGCACTGCGCCTGCTTGCACGTGACTGCCTCTGTTAGTAACCAAACACATTCCACTACCAGTCTTCAAGATCCGCTCATGTTTGGTTGAGATATCGCGACAGGAAGTCTATGCAACATTACATTTTCTGTTTAGCCATATGGAACATATGTGTCCTATTCATGCGTTGTGTCTTTTTCTCACCTGCATTCCAGGCAGGTTGTGTGACATCATCACCAAAAGACACAGAACATGATGTATAAAAAGGGCAGCTCTTCCACCATTGCTCCAACATGCTGTTGCTTTGTCAGGCTCCTGCAGTGGTTGCCTGTTGACAAGGTCATATCGTACCGTATGAATGTTGTGTAGTAAAGCCGTGTGTTCTTTAGGAATTCTATTTCACTATTTTACAGTAGATGTGTGATACATCAGGATCAAACACAATTCATAATTTGCTACATTGTTGACATTTTTGATTGAGTTTAGAGCCGATGTACAGTATTAGTCTTTGTTTAGTGGTATGACCTGTATCCTGAATGAGGTATAGTGGTTCATATTAACAATAATAATTTGTTCTGTTTCACACATACTCAAGTGCGTATTACAGTTTTTGTCAATCACGTTGGTGCAATTTTCACAAGTATGTGGTACATTTTCAGCAGTCTAAGCACAAAAATCTAACCTCTAAGTACATTTTCAATTGACTGAGTAGTACAACAAACAAATTCACAGTCACTTGTTCACTGCACCAAATCACTCCTTCAAATTGGAAGCGTATTCAATCTGAGTATCTGCTTTTCAAAATGCAATATTCACTGTACTTTTGATATGATTTGTTAACAATACAATTACTATTATTTTTCTTCAGCAATTCAAAAAGCACTTCAAAAAGAAAGTATCTTAGTTAGTTAGTTAGTTAGTTAAAAATGGTAGTTAAAATGACTTAATGGTGAGCCTGATGTATTGATGACTAAACTAAATGTTCTCATGGTATTTCACGGAAAAACAGATTTTGCATGAGTGACTCAAGGGTGAAAGATGTGTTCAACTCCAATGAATGCACAATGAAAGGTTCTGAACACAAGATAGGGGGCATTACAAGTGTTATCAGGTTAGAGGGTTGTACTTAGCGTTTTGAAAATAAACAACTTATACCTGAAACAATGTGCCACAGTGATTGGGAAAAAAACTTGAAAGAGCATGTGTGAATTGGAAATGTGTGTTTTTGTATATCCCAACTCCCCTGAGACACCCAGGAAGCATTTAGGGTTAAGTGCCTTGCTCAAGGGTACAACGATCGATTTCTTAACTTGTCGGCTCGGGGATACAAACTAGATAGCTTCTGGTTACTGTCCCAATGCTCTAACCACAGATAGAGACCGATGTTTCACCAGATGTATAAATCTGAAGCCTCTGGTTGGAATTTCCACTCCCCACCAATATATGGTGAGGAGAGGAAGCTCGGCGGCCGGCAGTATGGGAGAGTATGGCACGAGTTGGAACTGGGCCGATATTATGCAGATTTTCTTATCGAAGTCCAATCTCACCAAAGCCTGATCTCACTACAGTTTTCTGTTCCCAAAACTACCATGTGTTTCGAACAGAGGGCACTACGTTTGTAGACATGATCCTTTGACAAAGTTTTTTTTGAAATGATGTTTACAATGAATGCCATGGCGAATTGAGTTATTGCACAAGCACATGCTAGAACGGGCCGATGGGATGTTGTTAGCTCATGCTTGGCTCTGCCAACCTCCTTGCTTGTTCTGCACACTATGCTTCATCTGCTCCCTTTGAAAATGACACAGATGAACTATCTTGGGTTAGTTATAAATATCTTTGCTCTAACCACCAGGCTACCTGCTGCCCATTGTTTTGTTTTTCAAAACAACGTGTTAGATATATTTTGCTAAAAAGGGATTTGTACAGATTTCCTTTCTTATGGAGTACGATGTGCTATTTTTGGCATGGTATGAAATCCAGTTTGAACAGTATGTCAGCGACACTATTCAAGCAATACCTCTAACTTCTGTCTTCTCCTGTTCTTGGTAATAATATAATGCTCTGCCTCTCTCCACCTCTTTCTTCCTCTCTCCATCTCTCTCTCCTTTTGCTCCCCCAGTTTAAGAGGATGTTGAACCGGGAGCTATCTCACCTGTCCGAGATGAGTCGTTCAGGGAACCAGGTGTCTGAATACATCTCCACTACCTTCCTGGGTGAGTCACACACCTCCCCTTTCACCTGCATTCCTGACTGGGTCTCTGTCTGTCCTCTATCCCTTATACACCTCAGTCCTCTATCCACTAGGAAACTGACCAGAGCCCTATGGATGTGGCTCTGGTCAAAAGTAGTGCACTATACGGCTGACATTTAGAAAGAGGGTTATATTTGAGTTAATACTGACCCAGTATAAGGCATTTATTTCATATTTAACCTTTATCCACACTGTTAACCCCAATGTGCTGTCATTACTCGAAACGTTTGAGGAAACGCGTTGAAATTAATATATCTGAGTACAGTTACTTAAAGTGATTTAGTAGTTATTCATCAAACTGATAGAGTTACTGTGAGCTTGCAGGGGGGTCCTGATTTGAGTTGTATCAGAGTAACGCCCACTTTAAGCCACGCCTCCAATATAATTTCCCCTTGCGCCTTGCCTTTTTGAGTGAATTGTGGAATCGTCACACATGACTGTATTTGTTCGGAACAGAAACACAGATGTCCTATGGCCTTCCCCAAGTGAATTCCTAGTTGAATATTATCATTATAATTAAACATTACATATCTCATAAGGCCTTATTTTGAGGCCTAGATGTACTCTAATACAGTGGCCTGCAACTCATGGTTTCAGGCCACTGAAACTCATGATTTCAAAACAATCTAGGTTGAAGGATTTCCAGCAATCTTCCAACACAGATTTCTGGAAAACCTGGGAAATATACCAGACTTCTGCAAGTCACTTTAGGCTGGCTTGCAAAGTGATGTGTAATTCCTATTGGAATCCAGCCAGAGTTAGGCTATCCAACAGTAGAACTGTGTATTCACTCACAACCTGCATTCATCATGACTGCCAGGGTTAGGAACAGTGGGAGGAGACTACCTCAGCCATTTCAATTGGAACAACCATTTCTGTGACGGGTGAAAAAAATCAAATTAATTTATTGGATTAGTTTAGAAAAATGTATGTTATTTAACTGTGTTTTACCTAAGATGAATCAATCACTCAATGTACATGCAAAAACACAGATATTAAATACAATTCCCAAAAATCAACCTGCAGTAGAGCATGCTTGGGGGAAAAAGTTAATTTGTTGTCATAACCTTAGAAAATTGAGTTAATGTGATTTCGTTTTGAATCAGTACCACATAAACATTTGATGTAATAATGACTTTGAGTTCCACTTACTCAAAGTATTTGAGTTAAAAAGGCCTTGGGGTTTACAGTGCAGGCAGTCATTTAGACCGGGGTCTCTTTACAAGTGAGCCCTCTAATGATGCATACTATAGAGATGTAGCACACTATAGCCTTTATAATAATAAGTTATAAATGCATGCTTATAAATCAAGCATTCGAAAGTATTCTAATTAACCTCTGACCTCCGTGTCTCCTCCAGATAAGCAGAATGAGGTAGAGATCCCGTCTCCGACCCTGCGGGAGCGGGACCGGGACAAGCCCATGTGTCATATCAGTGGTGTGAAGAAGCTGACGCACAGCTCCAGCCTGTCCATCAACACCACCATGCCACGCTTCGGAGTCAAGACGGAACAGGAGGATGCACTGGCCAGGGTACGGTATACCTATACTGGATCTGGGATCTGTGGACCCTTACACATAGTCACACATGAACACTCAGTCACTTCGAAGATGATTTAAAATGGCATATCCTGCTGAGACCCAGCGAAAAAAAGCTTTATGAATTATGACTTTTTTAGGAGTGAAATAAACATTTTACAACATTTATTTTATTATTTTATTTTATTGTATATGCACTGTAGTGGATGTTATGATGAGGTGAATATTACATTTGTACATTTTTACATTACAGTAAATATGTGTACAGTAAGTGAAAAATACAGGATATTTATACACAATCTCTTATTTAGCTCTTGTTTAATGTAAGAAAACATATATTACACTGCTCTGAAAACTCACCAAACTATTCCACAGGTACACTATATATACAAAAATATGTGGACACTTCTTCAAATTAGTGGATTTGGCTATTTCAGCCACACCCGTTGCTGACAGGTGTATAAAATCGAGCACACAGCCATGTAATCTCCATAGACAAACATTGTCAGTAGAATGGCCTTACTGAAGAGCTCAGTGACTTTCAACGTGGCACCGTCATAGGATGCCACCTTTCCAACAAGTCAGTTTGTCAAATTTCTGCCCTGCTAGAGCTGCCCTGGTTAACTGTAAGTGCTGTTATTGTGAAATGGAAACGCTCAACCACAAAGTGGTAGGCCACACAAGCTCAAAGAACGAGACTGCTGAGTACTGAAGCACGTAGCGTGTAAAAAATGGTCTGTCCTCGGTTGCAACACACTACTGAGTTCCAAACTTCCTCTGGAAGCAACGTCAGCACAATAACTGTTAGTCTGGAGCTTAATGAAATGGGTTTCCATGGCTGAGCGGATGCACACAAGCCTAAGATCACCATGCACAATGCCAAGCGTCGGCTGGAATGGTGTAAAGCGCGCCACCATTGGCGAGATTTACTCTTCGTTGTCTGATGGACAAATCTAGGTTTGATGGCTGTCAGGAGAACGCTAACTGCCCCAATGCATAGTGCCAACTATAACGTTTGGTGGAGGAGGAATGATGGTCTGGAGCTGTTTTTCTTGGTTCAGGCTAGGCCCCTTAGTTCCAGTGAAAGGAAATCTAAACACTACAGCATACAATGACATTCAAGACGATTCTGTGCTTTCAATGATTCTGTGCTTCCAACAAAGGTTTGGGGAAGGCCCTTTCCTGTTTCAGCATGACAATGCCTCCGTGCACAAAGCGAGGTCCATACAGAAATCATTTGTTGATATCGCTATGGAAGAACTTGACCGGCCTGCACAGAGCCATGGCCTCAACCCCATTGAACACCTTTGGGATGAATTAGAACTCCGACTGCGAGCCAGGTGTAATCGCCCAACATCAGTGCCCGACCTCAATAATGCTCTTGTGGCTGAATGGAAGCAAGTCCCCACAGCAATGTTCCAACAGCTAGTGAAAAGCCTTCCCCCAGAAGAGTGGAAGCTGTTATAGCAGCAAAGGAGGGACCAACTCCATATTAATGCACATGATTTTGGAATGAGACGTTCGACAAGAGCAGGTGTCCACATACTTTTGGTCATGTACTGTATTTACTTACTGGAAACAATTTGAATATCAAACTCACAAAAATGATGATTACCCATTTACAAAAAGTACTTCTTTTTAAAAAACAGGATGAGAAAGTACAAAGTCACACCCCCCACATGATATCATTGAATACACCAGAATGTCCTCTCAAAGGTACAACAGGACTTAACACAGTGGCAGGTATGGCCTCAGAGATATGGCCCAAAAACATCTATCTCCATTAGTGGACAAAAATGAGTTGGTTTGATTTATTGATCTTTATTGGTCTCTGAAGGGATTAAATGGGGTCATATGTCAAGTCTAATTCTGGGTATGTGTACATTTACTTGGCAAAGAAAGGTGATTCTGTTTCTGATTCTGATGTCTGTTGACCAGGAGCTGGATGACTTGAATAAGTGGGGCCTTAATATCTTTCGTCTGGCTGAGTTCTCCAATAATAGGCCTCTCAGCTGCATCATGTTCGCCATCTTCCAGGTGGGTGAAAAGCAGTGGTTTTATCCATTAGGTTTTCGGTAAGAGTGGTCATGTAGACTTAATGTAGACTTTGCTGTTCATATACTGTACGTGTATAGGATCCTGAGTGTTTGCGTGCCACTGTGTTTTCCTTCCCTGTAGGAGAGGGATCTGTTGAAGACGTTTCGAATCCCTGTCGACACCTTCGTGACCTACGTTATGACCCTGGAGGACCACTACCATGCCAACGTGGCCTACCACAACAGCCTCCACGCCGCTGACGTCACACAGTCCACCCACGTCCTGCTGTCCACACCGGCTCTGGACGTAAGAACCACATTTCACCCCACACTGAGGCTACGTCTAACAACAGCTAACGTGAAGCACACAGCTGCACTCTAACTGCCATCGCACATTCATGTCCTGTAGGCTGTTCTAAAACGTGATTGGTTACACTGTGTTCTATCTCTCTCTCTCTCTCTCTCTCTCTCTCTCTCTCTCTCTCTCTCTCTGTCAGGCTGTGTTCACTGATCTGGAGATCCTGGCTGCGTTATTCGCTGCTGCCATCCATGATGTGGATCATCCTGGCGTGTCCAACCAGTTCCTCATCAACACCAGTGAGTCCTTGCAATGGAGAGAGGAGGAGACAGGACGCTGTACAGTACACTGCATTATAACTGAATAAAGCTCCCTGAACCACATCTCAGTTGAGCTCAACTCACCAGTCAGTGTAGCACAGCTGATAACGTAAAAAGAAAATGTCAGAGTCAGCACTGTAATGTGAAAAGGTTACTACTAGTGGGGTGTGTCTACAGGTCCTCTGACCTCGTATGTGTTCAGTACTGACCCGGTGTGTTCTGTCTGTCCTCTTCCCCCAGACTCGGAGCTGGCTCTGATGTACAACGATGAGTCAGTCCTGGAGAACCACCACCTGGCCGTGGGCTTCAAGCTGCTCCACGAGGACAACTGTGACATCTTCCAGAACCTCAGCAAGAGGCAGAGACAGAGCCTGCGCAAGCTCGTTATCGATATGGTGAGGCTCCTGCCCCTCACACTCACCCACTAATGGGCTGCTCCGCTGGCTCAGTAAGGGGCGGGGCTTATAAGAGTTATTTAAATGTTATTTTCTATTTTTTTGTTTGTTTTTGTTTGACCTCGTCCTTTAATTGACCTCTCAAGGTGTTGGCGACGGATATGTCCAAGCACATGAGTTTGCTGGCTGATCTGAAGACCATGGTGGAGACGAAGAAGGTGACCAGTTCAGGAGTGCTCCTGCTCGACCACTACACTGACCGCATCCAGGTGAGCTTTCCCCGCTGACCTCTAAACATAAGCTGGAGAAGATTCACAACGCCTACCGTGCACTGGTGATACCTGACCTTATGTGTGTGTCTGCAGGTGCTGAGGAACATGGTGCACTGTGCGGACCTAAGTAACCCCACCAAGCCCCTGGTCGTGTACAGAGAGTGGACTGAGCGCATCATGGAGGAGTTCTTTAGACAGGGGGACAAGGAGAGGGAGAGGGGCATGGAGATCAGCCCCATGTGTGACAAACACACTGCTTCTGTGGAGAAGAGTCAGGTTAGGACACATACACATAACTCACATTTTGGGATCACTTTCAAAGTAATTATAAAAGCTTAATGCTTATATATGCTTTCATAATAGTATGATTGATGTTTATAAATGTCATCTCATGTTGCTTACACAAATTCCTTAGCCGTGTAATGTGCTTGTTATTAGTGTGATGTTTGTTAGTGTGTTTGATTCTCCTGGTGTTGTGTGCTGTAGGTGGGCTTCATCGACTACATCGTGCACCCTCTGTGGGAGACGTGGGGGGACCTGGTGCACCCTGACGCCCAGGACATCCTTGACACTCTGGAGGACAACAGGGACTGGTACCAGAGCACCATCCCCCAGAGCCCCATCTCCCCACCCCCAATCCCCCTCGGCCCAGACAAGAGGCTCAACGCCTGCATCGACAAGTTCCAGTTCAAGCTCACCTTGGATGACGACACCGAGGGAGGACAGGAGGAGGAAGAAGAGGAGGAGGATGAGGAGGAGGAGGAGGAGGGGGAGGGGAAAACCACCCCCAATCACATGGTGCTGGACTGCAGTCAGGGAGAGGAGGAAGACAAGAAAGAAGAGGAGGAAGGAGAGGACGTGTTAAATGATGAAAGTGAAGGAGACATCATCGAGGAGGAAGGGGAAGTAGGGATGGAGGAGGAGGTAGAGGAGGAGGAGGAGGAGGAGGAGGAGGAGAAGAGGGGAGTTCTCCAGAAAGCTCAGTCAGGGGTGGAGATACACTCTGACACAAGCCCCGTGGAGGACTGCGAGGAGGAAGACTCCTCCTCACCAGCTGATGACACATGAGTTCCGCTCCTCTCTCCCTGGCCACACCCCACATGCACACACCACGCCCCTGTTGTCCACCCTTTATTTCCAATGTCCAAAACCCAAGATCAAATAAGACTACATAGACCTTAGACAATAGACCTTTAAATCTATTTTTCAAAAAGGGAACACAAATAATATTGCTTAAAGAAAAGCTATTTACACAGCAACTGTAGATTTGGAGTTGGAGCTGGAGGTGTTTCTTCCAGCTGATGCTGAGGAACTGCTATGAGGACAAAGAGGAACATAGAGAAGCATTAATAATGGGCCATTGAAGACAGTGTAGCACTGGAACTGAAAACCACACACACATAAACATGCACAAACTCACCTCCACACACAAACACACCTCACTCACACACTTTGATTCATGGAGAAAAAAAAACTCTGAAGTCTACACACGAGAATGTGTGTGTTTGTGTGTGTGTTTGACTCTGGTTGGTAACGAATCTCTTTGGAAAAAGCCATCTCTATATGGAGTATTAACTAGCGTCAGTCAGTATTACTAGTTCATGTTTGTTAGAATTCAACAAGAACTCTGTTTTTTTCTGAGTGACTTATTTTCCATTTCTGTCGGAAAGAAGACTACAGATATCTATCTATAGAGGAGGAGAGGCGCGAGAAAAGAAGAGAGGATTACGTTTAATAAAGAAAGGAAGACTCTGTGATGAGGGGACCTGAGGGTCCCGCCTCCATTTTCCCATTTTCCCTTTATGAAGAAGCGCTACCGGTGCAAGATGGCTGTGTGCCTTTCTGGAAACACCAGCTCCTGAAACAGGAGGCTGTCGTGAAGCAATGCATCGTGGGACAGGAGTGTCTGCTTTTGTCTTCATTTTTGACTGTCTCTTGTTCAAAGATCTATTGTAACTGTTCATGATTTAGTGTGTGTGTGTGTGTGTGTGTGTGTGTGTGTGTGTGTGTGTGTGTGTGTGTGTGTGTGTGTGTGTGTGTGTGTGTGTGTGTGTGTGCGTGTGCGTGTGCGTGTGCGTGTGCGTGTGCGTGTGTGCGTGTACGCATGTGCGTGTGTGAGTGTGCGTGTGTGTGCGTGCGTGTGTGCATGTGTGCGTGCACGCATGTGCGTGTGTGAGTGTGCGTGCGTGTGTGTGAGTGTGTGTGTGTGCGTGTGTCACATGCTCAGTCTGTTTCTGTGGTGACAGGTTTTCAGCTGTAAGTCTTCCTTTGTTGCTTTTCAAGTTGATGAGACGTTTCAGAACTCGTAGATAAGGAGAAGTCACTATCACCACACCATCACACCTGCTGCTTGTGGACTCTCCAGTTTTTACATACAAAAATTATTTGTCTTTTTTACTTTCTGAGGATAAGCCATGAGATACTTTAGAGTATTTGTTCTGCCTGTTTTCTATTTATTCTTGTTTTTTGCTAAATATGTTTGAAGGATTAGGATAATATCATCAGCAGCACAAATTCACATTCCATCACTTACCCAGTCACACTGTATTTATTCACCAGTCTCTTCTCACTTACTGCATCAGTTGTCACCAAAGCAACAGATTGGAAACTGATGAGGAGAGAGATGCTTTGAAGGGGAAGACTGAGAGGATTTTGTCAGGGTGATTTCAGGATTGGAGGGAATCGAAAGAAGAAGCTTGGCCAGAAAGGAGGCTGTTCAGACAGTCACACACAGCCATTCTTGTTACGTTTTAAGCTTTTCTGCCTTAATGTCAAATGCAGGATACATACCTGCCTCTATGTAGATTTATAAGATAAATTCAAAATATCCTAGTATATTTATACCATGTCTGTATGCCTCTATCTGTGAGTGTCTGTGTGTCTATACACAATGTACCCAGCATCAGCATATGGACAGGAACATTTTATGGCCAATATTAAGAATGTGTTGTGTCATTTAGCTCCAGGGAATGCAGGTCAAATGAGTGGTAAACATATTGCTGTTGCAGACCGGATGTCGAGTAAGTATATTTTCTCACAATACTTTTTCTGGTTGAAAATAACGTCTGTCTTGGGCTGAGTAAATGTCTGATGTTATGTTGAGAAAGAGACGGACGGACGGACGGACGGACGGACGGACGGACGGACGGACGGACGGACGGACGGACGGACGGACGGACGGACGGACGGACGGACGGACGGACGGACGGACGGACGGACGGACGGACGGACGGACGGACGGACAGACAGACAGACAGACAGACAGACAGACAGACAGACAGACAGACAGACAGACAGACAGACAGACAGACAGACAGACAGACAGACAGACAGACAGACAGACAGACAGACAGACAGACAGACAGACAGACAGACAGACAGACAGACAGACAGAGAGAGAGAGAGAGAGAGACCTTTCTCTTGTTATGTGTTGTGTGTCATCACTCACTAGAATCACCATCCTAGCTGTATGAGGTCATGGTCACAGGATTGATCAGCACACAGCTTGAATAGGTCTCAGTTTGACTTGGAGTTGTTCACAGGGTAAAAAACAACAACATAAGTATAGCTGGTTTCTGCTGGTCGGTAACGTAGCTCAGCCTGTGCCTGATGGAACAGAGGCCTGAGATCCATCCAGTCCAGCTCTGTGATTGGCTGGAGCAGCATTGCGGTGTCACCGCACAGGCCTTTAATTGTTGGAATATGGGAATCCAACGTTACTGTCTCAGTACCTGGAGTAGGAGATTCCCAGGAAGCTTCTCCCTGTCTTTGAAGATATATGGCTTTGTTTATCTGGCTTTTTGTTTTGTCATGAGCTATAAAAACAAATAAATATTTGATTGCCATTTTAACACAATACTGTAGCGATCATTTCTTATTAAGAAATTATTCTGTTGATGAATTACTGACATTCTTTTTAAATATTGAAAAGAAAACCATGGAAAATACCACAAGTGTTTTCTTTGAACAGTTTGTGTACAGTTTTTATTTTTGTATCATTCTGGTGGATGGTCTAGAAACGCAACTATAATGACATATTGATAATAACTATTAGCATTATCACAGCTTGTTTTGTATATTTTGTAATGTTGGATTGTAAAATTACAAATTTATTCAGGTCATTATCATTGATAATTAACCACGTTTAGTTATAAGAAAATAACTAAATCGGTAAAACACTACTGGCCACACCATCACGCTTTCCTTCTCTTTTTCTGTCCTCATCTTTCCCCTGTCTTTCTCTTTTGTGCTATCATTTTTCTCACACAGAGAAGTGTGTACATTTCATTATTAGATTAATTAGATAGAGTGGATGAATTAGGATTAGATTAATCATCAGAAAAATTAAAATGTCTTGTACCCAAACTTTATCTTACTGTATGTGGGTACAGTATGTGTTTTTCTTTGAGGATTTGTTAGTTATGTCTCTCACTGGTTCCGTTGGACCTGGTTTCAAGCCTTAGTTTTTTTCTATTGTGCTATTCCATATTGCTCAAGTCATAATCAATGAAAACTATTCATTATCAATATGCCATGTAGGAGTGATTGTGAGTAATTGACAGATGTGTATGGGTGAAGCGAGAGGTAAAAAAACAAGAGGGTTCTGAGAGAGACATTGTGTAGCCATTTTGAAATGAGCACCTCCACTTCTTGGTCACTTTTGTCATATTAGACTCCCTCTGAGAACAATTATCTGGGCTTTAATCCATGTGTTACTTGTTCACAAGTTAGGAAAATTATATAAATGGAAAAAACACCATGAAATGATTGTAATATTTGTAAATTATATTGCTGTAATGTGTAAAATGTGTCTAAGTTATTTTTTATTATATTATTTTTATGAAAGGTTTTCTTCTGAGAGAACTGAGGAGTTATTTTGTGAATAAAATGCATTTAATAAGCAAACAGCTATATAATACAATTATATATCAGTATATTTTTATTTTATTTCACTGTTCGGTACTGTAAAGTGTGTTAAAATTACAAATAAAGGAAGATTTTTTAAATAATATAAGCAAAGAGAAATACTGTGGCTACTGTGTGTGCTTAATAATGTTATCAGAGATGATAAAAAAAGGAGTAGACTAAAAGGTCAAGGTCTTCAATAGTCTGGTTTATTGTGGTTTATAAAGTGAATGTGAATACTATGCTTCCACACCATCTTTTTATTTTGAGAGAATCCATGTATGAGTAGGCCTACATGTTTCTCAAAGACTATCTAAACGATTAGTAAGAATGGGCTACAGAGACTTACTTCCATTGCACACCATGAGGATTCTCAATACATATGATAAACCCCATCGCAGGAATTGATGGACTCATTTCAGCCTGACAGTTTCAGGCTACGCTGTCTAATTGTTTGGTTTGCGATACCTTAAGATACCTTAATAGAAAATGACTCAAGTAAAAGTGAAAGTCACCCAGTAAAAAAGTACTATGGTAGTATATGGTTTTAAATATACTTAAGTATCAAAAGTTAAAGTATACATAATTTCAAATTCCTTATATTAAGCAAACCAGACGGTACTATTTTCTTGTTTTTTTAATATTTACGGACAGCCAGGTGCTATCTCCAATACTCAGACATAATTTATAAATGAATATGTATATGTATGTTTAGTGAGTCCGCCAGATCAGAGGGATCCTTTCTTGATAAATGCATATATTGGACCATTTTCCTGTTCTACTAAGCATTCAAAATGTAACGAGTACTTTTGGGTGTCAGGGAAAATGTATGGAGTAAAAAGTACATTATTCTTTTTAAGAATGTAGTGAAATAAAAGTTGTCAAAAATGTAAAGTCAAGTACAGAATCCGCCAAAAACTACTTAAGTAGTACTTAAATGTATTTTTACTTAACCTCTACGGGATCGGTGTCCGTCTAACCCCCCCCATGCGGGATGGTTGATCTAACATAGGCTAATGCGATTAGCATGAGATCGTGAGAAAATGAAAAAATCCCAGGACATAGACATATCTGATATGGGCAGAAAGCTTAAATTCTTGTTAATCTAACTGCACTGTCCAGTTTACAGCCATTAAAGAAGACCCTGTTATTGTTTGAGGAGAGTGCACAATTATGAACTTGAAAATGTATTAATAAACCAATTAGGCACATTTTGTCAGTCTTGATACAACATTTTGAACAGATATGCAATGGTTCATTGAATCAGTCTAAAGCTTTGCACATACACCGCTTCCATCTAGTGGCCAACATCTAAATGGCACCTGGTCTGGAATAATACATTATGACCTTTCTCTTGCATTTCAAAGAAGATTGTACAAAAAATTGTATTATCTTTTACCAGAGCTAATGTGTTATAATCTCCTACATTCATTTCACATTTCCACAAACTTCAAGTGTTTCCTTTCAAATGGTGTCAAGAACATACATATCATTGCTTCAGGTCTTGAGCTACAGGCAGTTAGATTTGGGTATGTCATTTTAGGCTCAAACTGAAAAAGAGGTGTACTTTATACCATTAAGCATTTTGACAGAGACACGTCGGCAACCTCAAATCCACATAACACAGCCAAAAGAGGTTCTCCACCCTCTCTGACATGGCTGCTTCCAACTCATTACCCATCATGCACCACGCCACGAGTATTCTCCAATCACAGGTCGGATTCGAGAGCTAGTCCAATCAGAGGAAAACATTATAGTGCATGAGCGCACGAGACGTTTCCTGAAGTATTGCGGAAGAGAGGTAATGGATGATTAGTCATAGTTTTACTTCGAAAATAACGATTGTATAAGTGTTTTTAGCATTTTATTGTGAACATGGTACTTTATTGCATATACAGCATTCATAAATATTGTTCAATAGGAAGTTTTTACCGCGTTAAATCAAGACCGGTGATAGCTAGCTGCTATTACTGTAACGTTAGTTCATCAGCTAACTTAATAACGTTACTTAGGTGAAGTTAACGTTACCTATCTTTACGTGTATTGAAATGTGACTTAATGATTCTGAAAATGTCGTTCTAACGCATTGTATCAGAGGTTTCATATGGGGCCGACTGTTTCAATTTTGTGAATGATGGTGTGTCTGAGGACTAGCTGTATTGGGTTCAAGTACATTGTCTAATGCCTTGAGTTGTGTTTGCAGTAGCGCCGCGAATTCTTGAAAGTGTAGCTGGGCCCGTTTGATACTGCATCATGTCTTGTGCGCTTCTACTGTTGTTGATGAGCTTGGCTTTGGCGATGGGCACTGGCGCAGCGGTGGAGATCCAGCGTCCACGCGGAGTACCACTATCAAGTGAGTTGGCATCTGATTCTAACCCGAATTCAGACAAACAACGTTATGGTTCTCATCACAGCCAGTGAGGTAGGCCTAGTCTATTGCAGTCTGTTATTTTTAGCTTTCAGAATCCCATTGTGAGCATGGATTTTAACCTGGCAGGTGTGCATTGGCTCTCAGATTTGCTCTTATGTACCCAACCCTTACCTGTCCCCACGATCCTGACAGAGAGACAGTTCTATGAGGAGAACAAGCCCTTTACCTGTTTGGATGGCTCCAGCACCATCCCCTTTGACCGGGTCAACGATGACTACTGCGACTGCAGGGATGGCTCGGATGAACCAGGTGCAGTATCGCTCACTTCTCATCAATAAAGCCAGACTGAACCCACTATCAAGACACTACACACTTCTGTGCACAGTTATCACTAAGGTCTTGACTATAATGAATGTCTTTGCATTTTTTTTCTACAGGTACTGCTGCCTGCCCCAACGGCAGCTTCCACTGCACCAACGCTGGCTTCAGACCCGCCTTCATCCCTTCCTCCCGGATCAACGACGGCATCTGTGGTAAGAATATCGTCACAGTATCTTTCCATGGATCAGTTGTCCCGTTCTCTCAATGTTGTTGTTGTGCTGATGAAGTGTGTTCTCTCCTCAGACTGCTGTGACACGACAGACGAGTACAACAGTGGTGCCACTTGTCAAAACACCTGCAGGTGAGCAGTAAAGCGTACAGCATTCTGCGAACACTTAATATGGACTACACCACTAACATTGGCCTTTGTGTTGGCGAACGATTCCTCCAGTATGTGTGTGAAGACTGATTGTGTTGTCTGTGTGACCCCCTAGGGAGATGGGACGCAAGGAGAGGGAGAGTCTGCAGATAATGGCTGAGATCACCAAGGAAGGCTTTCTGCTTAAACAACAACTGATACATGAAGCTAAAAGGGGACAGGAGGACAAACAGGTGAGACTAATCAGCCAAAGGGTGTGAAAAGGGTAGTAGATGTATTTGGGGTTGATTAGGCAGCAGAAATGGGTTGGGCCTATACAGAGACTATTTCTTATGTAGAGGGATTGGTATAAATTCTTGCCTTTTGAATGTGTTCATGAAATGATAAAACTGTTTCAAATGTTTTTTTTGTAAATACTTCTATCCATGTGTTTGTGCAGGGCAAGTTGACTGAGCTGCAAGGTAGTAAGAAGGGTCTGGAGGACAAGGTGGAGGCTCTGAGGACTGTGAAAGAAACAGCGGAGGATCCAGAGAAAGAGGCTAAAGAGCGCCACCTGAAGGCTTGGGAGGGTAAGTACACTAGTCTTACACAAGAAACCATTATCTCTGCTTTTAACCTATGCACAATTCTCTCAATGTATTTGTTTTCTTCACAAAAAAATGTGTTTTTGTGCTGTTTGGTAAAACCAAGATATATATTTTTTAACCTTTTTATTTTACTTGGCAAGTCAGTTAAGAACAAATTCTTATTTTCAATGACTGCCTAGGAACAGTGGGTTAACTAACTGCCTGTTCAGGGGCAGAACGACAGATTTGTACCTTGTCAGCTCGGGGATTCGAACTTGCAACCTTTTGGTTACTAGTCCAACGCTCTAACCACTAGGCTACCCTGCCGCCCCTTGTGAAATGCCCAGTGCAAATCGACTCCAGTCAGATATATTTTTCAATATCTTTGATGTAGTTAACTTAATAATTTGGAAGTCAATTACCAAAGCCCTGTTGAAGATTTCTCTTTCTAAGTTGTATTTGATTTTGTCTGTTTCAGAACAAAAAGAACTCATCCGTATGGAGAAGGACAAAACTAGAATGGCTGAGGCTTTTCTGGAGTTGGATGATGATGCAGACGGCTAGTGAGTGTAGTGTGGAACTGTCAGTGTTGGAGATATTCAGAGATATTTCAGTGTGATTCAGTGAGTGACTAATATGGGTGTTTTTGTTATTCCCAGTGTTTCTGTGGCTGAGCTGCAGTCCCATCTAGAGCTGGATCCAGACTCCGATGGCTCTCTGTCAGAAACGGAGACTCAGGTAAGATGTCTGTCATCTTCCTCCGCAAGTCACGAGAATCATTTCTATCACACTAGTTTGCATCCCTGTAATTTACCAGTCTCATTTTGGCGAAATCGTGTAGTTCCAATGAGAAGTTTGGACTGGGCTGGTTGGCTTTGGATGACTACTGGCTGTATGCGAACGAGTGATTCGCGTTTGGAGAAATACTGTCTGTATCCAAGGTTCAGCCAATTGTTCACATAACAAAATGCAGCACTCTACTGAAGAGAGAAGACCACTTGCTAGTTACAGCATCAGCGCTCGCTCTGGAAAGCGAATGGAAAGGCAGTTGGCCAGTTAACTTACAGCAGCACATCCCCTGAACGATATTGAAGAGGTAGGAGAGAAGCCTGACCACGGAGACGGGGGTGAGAAGATGAAGCGTACTTCATGAGCTGTAACTGAAAACCAACTGGCATTTGGAAAGTTTGAGGTGAGGGAGAAAGTGTGGTGGAACAAGTGTTTGCGTTAAGGATCTTGCTAGCTGGATCAAATGATCCGTTAGCTAGCCAAAGAAGTATTGAGCTACGTTAGCCAACTTAACTGATCAAATAATTGAGTTTATGGTGTGAAAATTAGCTGGCTAATAAAGTCCAACAGCTAATGTTAGCTAGCTAATGTTAGTAACCTAACCAATTTGCTATAGTATTAACTGGTAATGTTATACTACTCCTTGCCGTTCCTCAAGTTACAACGCGTTAGTTGCTTACTGGACCATGGCAATCTGTGTGAAATGGTTAATTTTCAGAATGAGAGAATTAGGTGAAAATGAGGAGTTGCTTGTTAAACAGTTAAGTGGAGCTGGACCTGGCTTAAGCTGGATGTCACTACAGAGGTGAAAGGAACACTGCACACTTTTTCAATACAGTGGAAGAAAGTGGTATGCCAGGTATACTCTCTGCCTGAAAGAGATCAATTATGCCAACAAAGGGTATCATGCTGTGTTGGCACATTGTAGAACAGATGTCCACAGGCATAAAGTGTACAATGTAATAATGTGCAGTGTAGCCCAAAGATATTGCTTTTGTTGTATTGAACTTGACAGTAACACGTGTGAGTGAGGGGGGGGTTTCATTTTTTTTTACCCAGTGAACATTATTTGCACACATGTAGCCTTGTGCACTTGATCAATGTCTACTATAGTGGCCACTATAATAGAGCAAAAATACTGTAGAAGGCCTGTTTGTTTCATTCTATTTCTACTTTAAGATTGTTTCCCAAGTGCAATATTTACAGTTGAAGTCAAAGTTTACATGCACCTTAGCCAAATACATTTAAACTCAGTTTTTCACAAATCCTGACATTTAATCCCAGTAAAAATTACATGTCTTAGGTCAGTTAGGATCACCACTATTTTAAGAATGTGAAATGTCAGAATAATTAGTAGAGAATTGTTTATTTCAGCTTATATATTTTTTCATCACATTCCCAGTGGGTCAGAAGTTTACAAGTTTACATTTTCCTACCTCATGATAGTATCTATTTTGTGAAGTGCACCAGTCCCTCCTGCAGCAAAGCACCCCCACAACATGATGCTGCCACCCCCGTGCTTCACGGTTGGGATGGTGTTCTTCAGCTTGCAAGCCTCCCCCTTTTTTCTTATAAACATAATGATGGTCATTATGGCCAAACAGTTCTATTCTTGTTTCGTCAGACCAGAGGACATTGTCCCCATGTGCAGTTGCCAACCGTCGTCTGGCTTTTTTATGGCGGTTTTGGAGCAGTGGCTTCTTCCTTGCTGAGCGGCCTTTCAGGTTATGTCGATATACTACTCGATTTACTGTGGATACAGATAATTTTGTACGAGTTTCCTCCAGCATCTTCACACGGTCCTTTGCTGTTGTTCTGGGATTGATTTGCACTCTTTGCACCAAAATGCGTTCATCTCTAGGAGACAGAACGCATCTCCTTCCTGCGTGGTCCCATGGTGTTTGTACAGATAAACGTGTTACCTTAAGGCGTTTGGAAATTGCTCCCAAGGATGAACCAAACTTGTGGAGGTCTACAATTTTTTTTAATTTTTTATTTTTACTGAGGTTTTTTTTCTGAGGTTTTGATTTTCACATGATGTCAAGCAAAGAGGTACTGAGTTTGAAGGTAGGCCTTGAAATACATCCACAGGTACACCTCCAATTGACTCAAATGATGTCAATTAGCCTATCGTAAGCTTCTAAAGCCATGACATCAATTTTTCGAGTTTTCCAAGCTGCACAGTCAATTTAGTGTATGTAAACTTCTGACCCACTGGAATTGTGATAGTGAAATAATCTGTCTGTAAACAATTGTTAGGAAAATTACTTGTCATGCACAATGTTTTAACCGACTTGCCGAAACTATAGTTTAACAAGAGATTTCTGGAGCGTTTTAAAAACGTGTGACTCCAACCTAAGTGTATGTAAAATTCTGACTTCAACTGTAGATGTGTGGTCACAAGCATATTTTAAAGGCTGTTATGGCTAACTGCAATATTAATGTATTGTTTTTTTCTCAGGATTCGAGTGTCATTTGCAGCAAAGTCTAGGCAAAAATTACATTTGATTGCTTTCTTTATATTGTTTTGCTGTGAGGTTCAGTTACTACTTTTTATTTTAGAGGTTGACATATTAATGAAGTCAAAATGATCTTGCTTACCCAAAGCATTTGCATTTACTTGTTTTGAGTTGCCCAGAAAATACATCAAGGTCATTTGTCTTGTATCAAGATATTCTGACTTGTATCCAGCCTTTGTAGGTTAAAATGAGCACATGATCTGCCAGTGCAGTAAGATGTCTTATTAAGATTAAAATATATATATTATTTCAAGATGGACGTCTTACCAATTTTTCTGATTTCCTAATCCATTCCTGCAGGGATTGCTGGGAGGAGCAGACAAAGTGGACACGTCTACATTTGAAACTGTGTGGAGTGGTATCAAAGACAAGTACCTGTCAGAGGTCAGCACCACATGAACACTTATGTTCCAGTCATTTCCGTATCCTAGTAGAATGGTCTGTGTCCTGGAGCCTCAGATTGGGTTACTGTCGAGCACTTTGACAAATTTGCTTTAAAGGGCTATATAAGTGTGTGATTTGGTTGATGTGACCGTGTAGGTGTCTCAGGGCCAGTCGGACCCCCCCTGCCCCAGTGGAGACCCCCCAGGAGGAGGAGTCCAGGGACTTTGTCTCTGACCATGACTCTGACCACTACCCCGAGGATTACGCTGGAGAGGAGGAGGATGTGGAGGACGACGAGGAAGATGATCACGGAGGAGGAGGAAGAGAAGGTAGTTGGAAATCCTCACATTGGGAGGGGAAGGGCCTGAGCTAGGCTAGTATTGGAGGGCTTGGGTGGTCAGATGTCCCAGTAACGTAACGTGTGTTTGATTATCAGGTCCCTCCCACCGTGCAGACCCCAGAGAAAAGAGAAGACGATGAGGTGTCCATGCCACCGTACGACACAGAGACCCAGAGCCTTATTGATGGTGAATAGTCATCTCTTTTACAATCTGGGCTTAGTCCCTTAGTCTTAAAGAGGGACACAATTTGTGTTTGTCTGAATATACAAAGTAGGGGGTTCAGATGATATTAAGCGTAAATGTCTGAATTGTGATTTTTCCGTGCTGTGGAATTGTATTTCTCATTGGTCTGTCCTTTTGAGGTTGTGCTTTGTTGTCTTTGTTCCTCAGCTGCCCAGAAAGCCAGGGATGATTTTGATGAAGCTGAAAGGGCTCTCCGGGAAGTGGACGATCAAATTAAGTGAGATTGCAACCAGGCAACCACAATGCTTAATCTCTGCTGGCTTTGGCAACAACTGTATGTTAGTCCTTGCAACACAAAAACGACTCATGATGATACTCAACATGCAAACACCACACAGGCATACAAGTACAGGTTGTATTATTAGGTTTGAAAACACAAATGAATGTACCCTGTGACTGCAAGTCAATCATTAATCTGTGATCCTGAATGTATTTGGATCTGCAGGAACCTTGAGAAGGAGATTGGTTTTGACTTTGGGCCAAGTGCAGAATTTGCTTACCTCTATAGCCAGTGCTATGAATTATCCACAAGCGAGTACGTATACTTCATCTATCTTTGTAAATACCAATAGACTGTCTATGCCTTCGTGAGAGAAATGTGACACATTTTGAGTCTACCAAAGATGAAATCGAAGACTCTGCCCCGCTTCTTTTTCGTCAGGTACATCTACAGGCTGTGTCCATTCAATAGGGTCTCCCAGAAACCTAAGTTTGGGGGTTCGGAGACCAACCTTGGGTAAGAGAACCTCTTCACTTCATTTTACCGGAGCATTTAACTGTTCAAGTGACTGTGGTCCTTCTAAAACCGTTAAGATTATTAGTGGTCATTGTCTCTATCTCTGTCCTCGTTGTAGCTTGTGGGGACAATGGGCTGGTCCTGAAGACAATTTATACTCCGTGATGAAGTATGACCATGGGCAGGGGTGCTGGCAGGGCCCCAACAGGTCCACCACAGTAAGTCTCCATCTTCTCCAGTCCACTTCCCTCCTAGCCCAATGCTGCACCTTTATGACAGTCTAATATGCTGAGAGCATATGAAGAGTATTAAGTCAAATCACGTTTCATGCGGTTCTGGGCGGGGGTGCTGTGTGGGGAATTGGCATGATAATTCACACTAAGTGCACAGGTCCCTACTCCTGAGGTACTGCTGAACCCACAACATATCCTGTGAATATAGTGAAGGGTTAATGTTGTCCCTCTGTGGGTCAGGTGAAGCTGACGTGTGGGAAGGAGACGGTGGTGACGTCCACATCAGAGCCCAGTCGCTGTGAGTACCTCATGGAGTTCACCACCCCCGCCGTGTGCCAGGAGCCAGCCAGCCTGGACGAAGTACTGCACGGACACACAGAGCTGTAGTGCTCTCCACCAACAGGTAGCTAGCTACAAGCCAGGCCCATTGGACCTATAGAGCAGTGGAGCACTTTATAATTACATGTGGATATCAACTTTTTATAAATACTGTACATAGGCCTGGCACGGTAATTGTTTAGTCATGTACCTTACAATTATGGACAGCAAACACTGGGGGGAAAAATGACATTCATAATAGTTTTAATACATACATTTTTTAAACTTCAAGTTGTCTTTCAATCATCACTACTCTGCATGTCTGTCTTGAGCTTGGCTCTCACTAGCGAACTTAGAAACATTGTATCAACTGTTGGCTCCAGCACATATAGTTGTATGTGTTTTAAGTGGAGAAGTGTTTAGGTGTTTAGTCAACATTTTGCTGCATTGATCTTCAAATAGATCTGACATAAATGGCATTCAAGTCCACCTAGTTGGATGAGCCAATCTAGATAATGCTTACTTCCCTCATCTGGTTGCGTAGCTTAACTTTGGTCGAGTAGCTTAATTTAAAACAGTGCAAGTAAGTGTAGGCCGTCATTGTTAATAGGAATTGATTCTTAACTGACTGGCCTAGTTAAAGGTTGCGTTTAAAAAATGTAAAATAAATGAAGTGCTAGCTACTGTACACAAAGCAAGGAGGCGCAAGCAGGAAAATGAGAAGACACCGAGACAAAGATGTTAACGGGACAAAGGAAGACATGCATTGTGCAAGGAGCCAGTCTTGACTTGGTAGGACATCCTTGCACATGTATTTGATCATTTTTACATAAAAATGATTAAGTTGGTAATTTCACAATGGCAAAAGCAAACATTTTATGAGAAGTAAGGCACTGCGACATTTCCAAGCGGTCAAAACCATTTTGTTTCTGAGAGGATTTCTTGTCACGTCTGCTTGAAAATAACAGTAATTTCTCTCTCTTTATGGACTACATGCTAGCCTCACCCTGTTCTGCTCTGCAACAACCAGCTGCTGCACTCTGGCTTCACACACTAGAAGATGAAGATTCAAAATGGTTGCTAGTTCTTTACTCCTACTTGTCTGTTGCTTTAACTTGTTTGTCTAGGTTTAATGTTTCAATTAGATAAAAAAATAGTCATTCCATTAACCAAAAAAAGGAAGTAGAATTTGAATATGCTGAATCATTTTCTCCTGTGTTCTACTTTGCCAATCAACAAACGTTGTACTGTATCTAAGCAGGATAGTCAGTATAATGTTAACTATGCTCTGTTGGCTCTAATACTACAGTAGATGATTATGCCAATGATGTGCATTATGACGATGCTGGGCAGTGTCTTATGCGCATCAATGGTTTTGGATTGTTACCCTCTGGAAATGACAACGCTCAATGTCATCTTGTAAAAACAACATGGGTCACTCAGATTTGTAACCTTTTTATTTTTTCTGGCATGTAAAGTACAAATAATTAAACAATTCCATGAAAAAGTCTTCAAGCGTCTTCAGCTGAAATCCCAGTAATAAATATCCTAAACTAAACTGAAAGGTTTATTTTCTTTGTTACATTTTGTCATTGTTCATTTGGTCATGTTTGGAAGTATGAGATTTTGATATCTTCCTACTGACATTGATACATTGATGCCAGTAGATCTGTTTTGATCATTTTCTCCTTTGATTTGTTCTACCATTCCAGGAAAATGTTGTAAGAACGTCACTAAGTTACTCTTGTGTCCCCTCTTCTAAATAAATAGACGCAAAATACAGTTGGTCGAGAAACAGAAGAACCACTGACCCCTTTCCTATAGGAGTAACCCCCCCAACGATGCTTTCTTCCGGGCTGCTGTTGGAACTACTGTACATGAGATGTCATGTTGGAGTTTGGTACTATGGTCCTTCTAATAACTACAGTAGTTCTGTTCATCAGCAGTAGGAGTGAAAGCATGCTGAGTGCACATGGAGCCTCAGGCACTGCCTAAGGTCCAGGCTCTGCCCTGGAGCATACAATAGGCCACACCCCAGGCCCAGCCCATGTCTTGACTGACACACTCCAGGGTTCTCAGTGGCTGGAAAAACAAGACTGTGATTAGATTAAATAATCAAAAGGTTTTCATTTAACAAGACAAACAGAACACAGGCAGTAAAGGCATAACATCTAGCACACAGCATGTATGTTTATACACTTCAATTAGTTAAATATAGCAGTGCATTCTTTGACTATGGAGAACATTTCCAAATTGTACTTCTAAAGCTGTTTTTTAAAATCTATTTGTTCCCTTTTTAAGAAAGAAAATGTAACCACAATTTTGGCAAACTTAAAATCTTTTAAACTTGCAAATATAATGAAATAAACCATAAATATACACAAAACATACTTTATACGAGGCAATAATAATAAATAGTTTAAGTTAACAATAAGTTAAAACTACAAGCTTAAGTCGCCCAAATAATACAAGTTTGTTGGCGCTATCTTGAATTTTTTTCTGTTTAAATTATGTTGCAACAAAAGCTACCACAGACTTTTACAAACACAATTGAACACGTTTTGATTGAAATAAATTTCTAACTAAGTCTAAAATCTGCATACACTAAGAACTGCAACTAATTAAATAATGGAATGAAGAAAGAAAAAATACCCAATCAAAGCAACCAAATAAAATGTTGGACCCATGTGTCCTATATGGTAACGTCAACAACACATACGCTAAGTTAACATGTGAGTCTTGATATGTAAAAGAAAATTACAGGACAAATTATATTCTAAGATCGACGTGGGCTAAAACTGATGATATATTAGACAGTATCCCTTTCAAGGTCTTTTCAATTAAATTGCTCTTTTTATTCACCCACTAATAATATGCAGTTTTAGCTTGCATGTTCAGAGCACTAATCCGGGGCTGGGATTGTGGACATTTCCAGAGCTCTCCATCGGTGCTTGTTTGATTCTCTTTAATGAATCAGTGCATTAACACTTAGATTTCTTTACATTTGATCCTTCCGCCTTTTCCCCACAAACCATTTCAGTGTGATGTTTAATTTATTTTTCTTTTAAAAAATATATATATCTTTTTGTTCTCAGTCAATATAAAAACAAAACACATTGCACTTACTGTTCCATAGGAAAGTTTTTTTGTCTTTTTAGATGATTATTTATTGTTGCTCAAACGGTGCAGTACATTTGTCTCCTGCCATTGTCCTTGGCTCTCTACCATACATAGGTGTGGGAAGAGAAGAGGGTCTCTGTATTGGCTGTGTAAGATGGGACAGTTTGTTGTTGCTCTAGTCTAGGGAGTGACCTAGGGCCTGTTGTTGGTCTAGGGTGTGGCCTAGTGCCTGTTGTTGGTCTAGGGTGTGGCCTAGGGCCTGTTGTTGGTCTAGGGTGTGGCCTAGGGCCTGTTGTTGGTCTAGGGTGTGGCCTAGGGCCTGTTGTTGGTCTAGGGTGTGGCCTAGGGCCTGTTGTTGGTCTAGGGTGTGACCTAGGGCCTGTTGTTGGTCTAGGGTGTGGCCTAGGGCCTGTTGTTGGTCTAGGGTGTGTGGAAACTGGGCTGGAACTCTACCCCATATCACCAGTGGGACGGACTACTTCAACTGCAGCTCAACAACGTGGCCTATTTGCTGTTCTGTTCCCAAGATTCACATCTGGTCTCTTAAAGTGATGCTGTATCAGTCCTACTGTGCTACTTTCTCTTGAGTATGGGCACAACTAATTGAATGGGGAAGGGAGGTGTGGAGTTAGATTATGACAGGGTATTAATGTATGACATTTCATGTTTGTTTTGGTTGGCACACCACCAATATACTACTGGGGCACAGTAAGAAATGGAATGGTCAGAGTTCGACAGAGGCTGAGGGTTCAACTGAAACAGTGCTGTCATACTCTGATTAATTGGATTCCTGTTGTGAGCGGATGGTGTGAGTATTACAGTATTGAGGTTCAAGAGACACTTGTGTGGAACTGTTGTGGTTTTTGCTGAAAGGTGAATTATTTGTTTACATTGTTGTAGGTTTGTGGTAAGCACCTGTGCAAATGGGCTAAATTATATCTACTCAACAGATATGTTAACCAAAAGATATTAGTCCATTCTGATATAATTTGATATGAACAACAGATATTTCTGCAAGCGCTATGGGGATTTAAAATGATAAGGGATCTTCATACAATAAATGATAATGGTATATAGAAGAATTATCAGGGGAGCCGTTAGTAATAGTATAGACTGAATGATTTCTTATTGACACTCATATTCCAAATTCTTTGGCGAAATCTTCATTCAAATAAACCTAATCATCTTTGCATTGAAAGGACGCTTTATTGAGAATCTACTTCAAGCCTTTCTGTTTCGAACCAGCCCAAGGTGTCTGTGAGGACAAATCATTGGGCCTGACTGACTGTCTTTACTGCAGCCTGATTTAAGTGTCTCCTGTGAAAGCGATAACACTTCACTGTACAATCATTCAGCAACACTGAATGTACGCAACTTCAGAGAAAGTGATATGTGTTTGTCTAGTTTACACTCAAAGATGGCGGTATTAGTAATGCAGATGTGTCTCTAATGTTTGATTCCTAATCAGTGAATTGGTTTGTGTTGATGTTTATTTGTTCTATTCCGATGTCTTTGTTTATGTTCTTTTTGTTTGCTATTTCAATAGTTTGTTTATAGGTTGTGGTTGAAAAAGTAAGGTTGTGTGAGAACTTTTCTTCATCGCCCCTTCCTCGACCCCCACCTATACACCGCATGCACGCGCTCATCCCTCTCTCAAAGATCAAAGGGCTTAAAATACAGCCATGCGGTGTCCCAGTTTTTCAGAGTTTTAAGAATCTGTAAAAATTCAGCACAAGGTCTTGTTCATTTTGTATGTATAAAAATAGATTTGTCTCTAAAGTAATCCTTTCAAAGAGATGGTTGTCCTCTTTGGCTAACACAGCGTTATTTAGAAAAGCAAAAATGTCTTGAACACACTTTACCTTATTTCATCTATTATATGCAGATGTCTTTATATTGTAATCCTATCTCTCCCCATGAAATGTCTTGTCAGATGTTTCTAACAGACAGTTGCCAAGACTATTTTGTTGTTCTATTTTCATCAAGGGTGTCATAAATTATTTCTATGGGTTTGTTGATATTTTTTAAATTCCAGCTAGGTGATAGTGCCGATCAGATGTTGCAAAACAACAACAACAAAAAAAATTGAGTTTCCAATGTGAGATAAACAAACGTGTCACTGTTGGTTTCCTGCAGGCTTGATTTCTTCTATTTTGACAGGGCAGGCAAGGTTATAATGAGAGTGAATAGAAACAGATTCTCAGCAGCTTCTATAAAGTGTCATATACGGGGTCTGAAGGAAACTGAGTGTTTAGTAAACTGAGGAATAGGCAATAAGCTGTATCACCCTCTAGGACTCAGTGAGGAGATATCACTGCTCAGTCATGACGGAATCTCAACCTAAGTCAAAACTACCGTCCTCTCGATCTGATCTGTGCATAATGGTGATGTTGAGCCTACGTAGCCAGGCCAATCATTTCCACTGAATTGTAAAAACCTTCTCATTCCCTTGGAGGGGTGTTATATCTGGTTGGGTGTTTTGGTAAAGTGGCTCTGTGATTTGGTGAAATGACTGCTCTAAACTCATGGTCCCTAGTCTCTCAGAGAATTGTACATGAACACTGTCTCCATGGGAACACTAGCTGGGACAATGTTCTACGTTGTTCACACAGACAGCTCTGCTTGTGGTGGAATCCATCCATTCTACTCTGGATAGAAGAACCAGAGTGAAAAGAATAGATGTCAATGATGTGTTGTTTCCCCCCTAACAGGGCTGATGTGTGACTGTGTTGTGTTGTGTAGTGAGGGTGTAATTCTGGTGGCCTTCAGGCTGCTTGTCTTTGTGACCAGTATCTGTTCAGTCTGATAACCTAAATCGTATGGGATCTGTCCTTATTAGGGTTAAGAAACTGCCCTAAAGCTAGTCACAACCTACCTAATGTTGAGCCAGGAAACAGTAGTCAAAGTTTCTAGAAAATGCTTACATACTCGGCTATTATAACCACCTTAAATATTGAATATATAGTTATATTTTAATATATGTATATAAGAGAACACTGTTTTTAATTAATTTTCTTTGATCTAAAAAAAATCACTGATTCAAAATGCCCAAGTGTAAAAAAAAGTGACTACACTCTCTCCAGCAAGATAATGGGATAGTTCGTGGGGTAAGAGTTGGGGTTTAAATTGCACATATTTGTAGTTCATTTTAGATTTTTGATCATTTTGTTTCAGCAGTTTTTGTCATTATTTGCCTGAATTCAATCAAAGCACTCAGCACACATTCTCTGTCACATTCGTTAGACTGTCTCCCTCATCGAGCATCTTAACTCCCAACCCCAGAGACCAACTACACAACGCACCCCCACTAATTCAATCCAGGCAAACGTAGGGAAGGACTAGCATGTTGTGTAAAGAGAAAAGAAAAACTCTACGAGTGTATTTGTTTGAAACTCTGACTTTGTGTATGTTTGAATGTGTAAATATGTCTAATAGTGTGTGCATGTCTGATAGTGTGTGTATGTATGTGTATAGGGCTGTGTATGGGTGAGTGTGCATCAGAGAGAGAGACTCAGTCCAGGCCCATGTAGAGTGATAGTAACAGGGAGCTCAGTGGCACTCCCTGCTGGCTGAAGGAGCTGGCGTCAGCTAACAGCTCTCTCTCTCTCTCAGGCCTTGTGTTGCTTGCTGGTCTTGAAGGAGACCTGCAGCACGCGGTCTCCCAAGCGGTAGCCGTTGAGACTAGCGATGGCCATGGCTGCCTCGTCGTAGTTGGTCATGGTGACGAAGCCGAAGCCCTTACATTTGTTGGTGGTGAAGTCACGGATGACCTTGACGTTTGTGACGGCGCCGAAGGGCCCAAACAGCTGCCACAGGACGCTTTCGTCAGCCTCGGGCGACAGGTTGTAGACGAAGATGCACCAGCCGGCTCCGGTGGGCCCGGTCAGGTTGACTCCCGCCAGGCTGGTCATGCTGTCGATGGTGATGGGGGAGAACCTAGGAAGAAGAGAGGGAGAACTACATTGGGTGTCATTCTGAAGTTCCACACAGCAATCATCTCTATATACTGGCCATGTTTCTAGCTATGATATGTGCTGAAGGCTTGGTAGTCGGAGGGGCATGGAGTCTGTCATGTGACCCAATCGATCTCCATCCCCACTTTTTCTGCAGTGAGTAGATAGATAAATATATGTGTGGGCAGGGTACCACAGTGGTTCCAGACTACCTGCTTCCACACAAAACAGCACACTGCTTCTATGACACACAAACACCCACGCTCTGCATATTTTAGTCATAGTCTCTGCTGACCAAAGCCTCTGCGAAGATTAGACACAGAAATCACAATGTTTAACGGAAATCACAATATTGAACAAAACACAGAAACCTAGAGAGGGATGAAAGCAAATTTGAATCAAATCATAGGAAAATTGGAGCAAACAGAAGAAGACGCAAACTCAATCTGGTATGTCCATGCTGGCGGAATAAAGGGGACAATAAAGCCAAACCCAAACTGATAATGTTAGTTCATAAAGAAACACACACACATCAGTTCCATTACGTAATCAAACCAAAAGATTATAAACAAAGCCATGCCAGAATACCCTGCTGTTAGACAACCCTAGACACTGCTTAGCATATTTATGTGTTCTACTGTCTGGACTGGTTGTTACATAACTTCTCAGTTTAATGGGCAGTGTGAATAGGGAATTAGGGAATATTTTCATAATCTGTCATTTCAAGGTGAAGGCAGCAGGTGGTATTCCAGTCACTTTGTTTGAGGTTTGTTCTTAGGCATGGATGTTTGTTTTTTTGTTGTATCTTTTTGGATTTTACAAAGTACACCTTTGGCATTTACCTCTTGACTCCGTAGCTGGCGTTTAGTAAATTGTCGAGTCTGCAACGCAAGAGGGAGAAATGAAGGGGGTGGAGACGTTAGTGGTGAGGTCTGAGAGGAGGAAGGCCTTTTAACATGCTGCTCCTGCTCCTCTGCCAGCTGGCCTCCAGAGGGCGCCCTTCACTGTACTGTAGAGGAGCCGTCTGTCTATCCCAACAGCAACCCATCACAGAGCTCAAGTCCTGGCTTTGGCGAACCACAACAACGCACTATGCAAATCTGTGTGTGTGTGTGTGTGTGTGTGTGTGTGTGTGTGTGTGTGTGTGTGTGTGTGTGTGTGTGTGTGTGTGTGTGTGTGTGTGTGTGTGTGTGTGTTGGAGATCTGCATTATCTGATTCATTTAAATGTAATTTTGTCATCTTGTTTAGTAGATACTATGTTGTTTGACTGGTTTGGAGCACTTTGCTTGGTTTTCATTTGATTTGTGCTTTGATACATTGGGGGTCTCTTACATTGGTTTTGTGCTGTTATTTGGATCTGGTCCCTTTCCAAATGGAGGGATGAGGCTGCAGTTTAAAAGAAAGTCAAGAAAAAAGAGGGAGAGAAAGAGAGGAAGATAGGATGAGCGAGCGCCGTAGTGCTCGTTCCAGCAGGGCAGGTGTGTCGGGTCAGATGACAGACAGGTCAGAGCGGGGATTTGGTGGTGGTGGGGGCAGTACCTGAAGCGCTGAGTCTGGTGGTGCAGAGGGCCAGTGTAGCGGCGTGCAGCTGTCTGGTACAGCTGGGTGAGCAGGGCCTGGCCCGTCTTCTGGCTGGGGTTGTTGGCGAACTTCACCGTGATGGGTTCGGCTGCGCCCAGGGGCTTCTGGCCATTCAGGCCCTTGATGGCCTCTTCCGCCTCGTTCCGCTTGTCAAACCGGATGAAGCCCACTCCTCGCGATATACCTGCTCCGGGGTCAGAAAGCAAGCTAATGTTAGCACCTGAGGGGTGAGGAGGGGTGAGTCATGACTCTGACTTGGTCCAATGAGATGGGAAAGGTTAGAGTAGGGTTACAGTTGGTTAGGGGGAGGTAAGTTAGAGTAGGTAAGGATAGGTCGATGGTAGTTCAGGGGTATGTTAGAGTAGAATTAGGGTAGGTCAGGGGTACATTAGACTAGAGTTAGGGTAGGTCAGGGGTACATTAGACTAGAGTTAGGGTAGGTCAGGGGTATGTTAGGGTAGGTCAGGGGTACGTTAGACTAGAGTTAGGGTAGGTCAGGCGTATGTTAGAGTAGAGTCAGGGTAGGTCAGGTGTACATTAGGCTAGAGTTAGGGTAGGTCAGGGGTATGTTAGAGTGAGTTATGGTAGGTCATGGGTACGTTAGAGTAGAGTTATGGTAGGTCAGGTGTATGTTAGAGTAGAGTTATGGTAGGTCAGGTAGAGTTAGAGTAGGGGTATGTTAGTGAGTTATGTAGGTTAGAGTAGGCAGGGGTATGTTAGAGTAGAGTTATGGTAGGTCAGGGGTTATGTAGAGTTAGGGTAGATCAGGGTATAGTTAGAGTAGAGTTAGGGGATGGGTATGTTAGAGTAGAGTTATGGTAGGACAGGGGTATGTTAGACTAGAGTTAGGGTAGGTCAGGGGTATGTTAGAGTAGAGTTATGGGTAGGTTATGGTAGGACAGGGGTATGTTAGACTAGAGTTAGGGTAGGTCAGGGGTATGTTAGACTAGAGTTAGGGGGTCAGGGTTCAGACTAGAGTTAGGGTAGGTCATGGGTATGTTAGAGTAGAGTTATGGTAGGTCGGGTATGTTAGAGTAGAGTTAGGGTAGGTCAGGGGTATGTTAGACTAGAGTTAGGGTAGGTCAGGTGTATGTTAGCTAGAGTTAGGGTAGGTCAGGGGTATGTTAGAGTAGAGTTAGGGTAGGTCAGGGGTATGTTAGACTAGAGTTAGAGTTAGAGTAGGTCAGGGGTATGTTAGAGTAGAGTTAGGGTAGGTCAGGGGTATGTTAGAGTAGAGTTAGGGTAGGTCAGGGGTATGTTAGACTAGAGTTAGAGTTAGAGTAGGTCAGGGGTACATTAGAGTAGAGTTAGGGTAGGTCAGGGATACGTTAGACTAGAGTTAGGGTAGGTCAGGGGTACGTTTGAGTAGAGTTAGGGTAGGGTAGGTCAGGGGTACGTTAGAGTAGAGTTAGGGTAGGTCAGGGGTATGTTAGACTAGAGTTAGGGTAGGTCAGGGAGTAGAGTTAGGGTCGATAGAGTTAGGGAGTAGGTCAGGGGTACGTTAGAGGTAGAGTTAGGGTAGGTTAGGTAGGTCAGGGGTATGTTAGAGACTAGAGTTAGGGTAGGTCAGGGGTATGTTAGACTAGAGTTAGAGTTAGAGTTAGGGTAGGTCAGGGGTACGTTAGAGTAGAGTTAGGGTAGGTCAGGGGTATGTTAGAGTAGAGTTAGGTAGGTCAGGGGTATGTTAGAGTAGAGTTAGGGTAGGTCAGGGGTATGTTAGAGTAGAGTTAGGGTAGGTCAGGGGTATGTTAGAGTAGAGTTAGGTAGGTCAGGGGTACGTTAGAGTAGAGTTAGGTAGGTCAGGGGTATGTTAGAGAGTTAGAGTTAGTTAGTAGGTCAGGGTAGGTATGTTAGAGTAGAGTTAGGTAGGTCAGGGGTATGTTAGACTAGAGTTAGAGTTAGGGTAGGTCAGGGGTATGTTAGACTAGAGTTAGTGGTAGGTCAGGGGTATGTTAGGAGTTAGGGTAGGGTCAGGGGTATGTTAGAGTAGAGTTAGGGTAGGTCAGGGGTACGTTAGAGTAGAGTTAGGGTAGGTCAGGGGTACGTTAGACTAGAGTTAGGTAGGTCAGGGTATGTTAGGAGTTAGGGTAGGGTAGGTCAGGGTATGTTAGAGTAGAGTTAGGGTAGGTCAGGGGTATGTTAGAGTAGAGTTAGGGGACAGGTCAGGGGTATGTTAGAGAGTAGAGTTAGGGTAGGTCAGGGGTATGTTAGAGAGTAGAGTTAGGGTAGGTCAGGGGTATGTTAGAGTAGAGTTAGGGTAGGTCAGGGGTAAATTAGAGTAGAGTTAGGGTAGGTCAGAGTTAGGGTTAGGGTAGTAGAGTTAGGGTAGGTCAGGGGTATGTTAGAGTAGAGTTAGGTAGGTCAGGGGTATGTTAGACTAGAGTTAGGGTAGGTCAGGGGTAGTTAGACTAGAGTTAGGGTTGGGTAGGTCAGGGGTATGTTAGACTAGAGTTAGGGTAGGTCAGGGTATGTTAGAGTAGAGTTAGGGTAGGTCAGGGGTATGTTAGAGTAGAGTTAGGGTAGGTCAGGTTATGGTAGGACAGGGGTATTAGACTAGAGTTAGGGTAGGTCAGGGTATGTTAGACTAGTTAGAGTGTAGAGTTAGGGTAGGTCAGGGGTATGTTAGAGTAGAGTTATGGTAGGTCAGGGGTACGTTAGAGTAGAGTTAGGGTAGGTCAGGGGTAGACTAGAGTTAGGGTAGGTAGAGTTAGGGTAGGTCAGGTTAGGTATGTTAGAGTAGAGTTAGGGTAGGTCAGGGGTACGTTAGAGTAGAGTTAGGGTAGGTCAGGGAGTTAGGGTAGGTACGTTAGACTAGAGTTAGGGTAGGTCAGGGGTACGTTAGACTAGAGTTAGGGTAGGTCAGGGGTACGTTAGACTAGAGTTAGGGTAGGTCAGGGTACGTTAGACTAGAGTTAGGGTAGGTCAGGGGTACGTTAGAGTTAGGGTAGGTCAGGGGTATGTTAGAGTAGAGTTAGAGTAGGTCAGTTAGGACTAGGTTAGGTAGGTCAGGGGTATGTTAGACTAGAGTTAGGGTAGGTCAGGGAGTTTGTTAGAGTAGGTCAGGGTAAGTGGGTATTTAGACTAGAGTTAGGGTAGGTCAGGGGTATGTTAGAGTAGAGTTAGGGTAGGTCAGGGGTATGTTAGAGTAGAGTTATGGTAGGTCAGGGTATGTTAGAGTAGAGTTAGGGTAGGTCAGGGGTATGTTAGACTAGAGTTAGGGTAGGTCAGGGGTATGTTAGAGTAGAGTTAGGGTAGGTCAGGGGTATGTTAGAGTAGAGTTAGGGTAGGTCAGGGGTACGTTAGACTAGAGTTAGGGTAGGTCAGGGGGTATGGGGTAGGTAGAGTTAGGTTAGGGTAGGTTAGATTAGAGTTAGGGAGAGTTAGGGAGTAGGTCAGTAGTTAGGGTAGGTCAGGGGTACGTTAGATTAGAGTTAGGGTAGGTCAGGGATACGTTAGAGTAGAGTTAGGGTAGGTCAGGGGTTAGACTAGAGTTAGGGTAGATTAGAGTTATGGTAGGTCAGGGGTATTAGACTAGAGTTATGGTAGGTCAGGGGTATGTTAGATTAGAGTTAGGGTAAATCAGGGGTACATTAGACTAGAGTTATGGTAGGTCAGGGTAGGTTAGACTAGAGTTAGGGTAGGTCAGGGGTACGTTAGAGTAGAGTTAAGGTAGGTCTGGGTATGTTAGAGTAGGTCAGGGTAAGTCAGGGTTAGAATAGGTTATGGTAGGTCAGGGGTAGTTAGGGGTCAGTTGTGCCAGAAGTGAGTTAAGGCTGTACCTGTAACCTAGGTCCACCAGGATGCGGGAGGTGATGATGAGTCCGGTAGGTCAGGGGTAGAACAGCTTAGCTAGGTCATGTCCTTTAGGGTCATGGGTCTTTAGACTAGAGACCGGGGTATACAGGTTGGCATCACGGATAGATGCTGAACTGGGGCAGGGGTATGTTAGAGTAGATAGGGTACAGCACATCAAAGAGTTAACACATTTTAAGTTACTGATATCAAATCAAAGAGCAGGCAGGGGTTTCCCATATCGTTATTGCACATAAAACCATATAGTCATTTTTTTATTTACCCAGGTAAGTTAGACTGAGAGGTCACATTCTCATTTACAGCAAGACAACCTTATGGGGTCAATAGGTTAAACTAGAGTGAATAGGTCATCGTTAATTTTAAGGTAGGTCTGGGGATGATTCAGGGACATTAGAATAGGCTAATGGTGGGTTACCAGGGTTAACACCTGTAACCTGGTCCACCAATAAGTGCCATGGGATCTTTTTCTGGGTCAGTGACCACAGAGAGGTTGGCATCACGGATAGATGCTGAACATCCCATCCAAAGACAAAGAAACACATTTTAATACTGATATCAAATCAAAGGTTTCCCTATCGTCACATAAAACCATATAGTCATTTTTTTATTTACCCAGGTAAGTTGGTGGACAGCAACAACCTAGGGAATAGATGAATGATCCAATTTTAAACTGGGGATGATTAGGTGACATTATGAGGGCCAGATTACCAGGGTTAACAGACTCACAATAAGTGCCATGGGATCTTTTAGTGACCACAGAGAGTCAGGACACCCGTTTAACATCCCATCAAAAGACAGCACTTTAAGTCACCGCCTTGGGGAATGGGATATTTCTTTTAGACCAGGGGCTTCAGCATGGGATGCAGGGTGGTATGCTGCTGGCCTTGTAGCCGTGCATGAATATTCATTTCACTCGTCTTTTTTGTCAATGTGTGTGACTGTTTTTTGGAACGCTTTGTGACTGATTGTGTCCACCATTGTGCAAAGTTAACATTAGTATTCTATGGTGAGACTATAGTGTGACTTAGATTGATTATGAAAATGTCTACATATTCATGCGTTGGCGTGTATGAAAGCCAGTGAGAGAGTATGATAGATAGTGAGAGTCAGTGCATGGTTGTGAGTGGTCTGCCTGTTTGTTTCGGATGGAGGGAGAGGGAGCGAGTGTTGCCAGAGATAAGCTGATCTCCCCTCCATGTCCTGCCTCTTTCCTTTGTTTCCAGCCTCGAGGGAGAACAGCTCCACTGGCAACCAGCAAACAATATAAATAGATCACAAGACAGCATCCCCGACTATCAACTCACAAAAACATTCACTCCTTATTATATAAACACATACTCGCATATACAAGTACAGTATAACTTGAATGAATGTATTTTAGATATAAATATGGGACATTTCTAGTGACAGTGAACATTTAGATTGACATGTCCAACATTTAGATTGACATGTCCAGACAATATCGAGTATTATCATGCCTCGCATAACACATAGCCAATGGATGTATTTGACCCATTGAGTGTAGAGAGTAAAGTTTTCCTCATTGTAAATGGTGCAGTGAGTGTGCAGGACTTCAGTATTGGGTAGAGTGCGCGTGGACAGGGTGTGTGATGCAGTGATTGGGGGTGCTAGAGAATGGGAGAGGGGTAGCGGAGGCTTCCCTATAATTAACCCTCTCCCTTTCTCTCCCACAGTACAGATGGTGCCTACAGCCCATATGGCCTCTAATCCTGCCATTGGCATTCTGCTCCCCAAGCTACTCCCTACCCTTTACTCCTCCTGCCCCCTCCCGCCATCTCACAATGCTTTGGTGGAAATATGACATTTACTTGGTCATTGTTTTATGGCTGTATAATATTCATTGATTTTCAAAATAGCCCTCCTGATAATATAAATATATTTATATATTTTAACAATTGTAATAACAACATTAACAACAATAGCAATAACAACCACAAAATGTATACATTTTCTGGCATTTATATCGGCCCAATTATTTTGATATCATATTACTAACAGTAGTAATAATGTTATTATTGCCCCCTAAATACAATATATGTGTATTTTTGCAGTAACATAACTGAAATAATGATTAACAATATGATTGCCACCTGTCTGTATAACTCCAACAGCCCAACCCAGCTCCTGATGCTGTTGACTCTCTCTGCCCGTCTTTCAGAAGTCTGATTTGAACTAAGCCTGCGCTTTATCCCAATCTATGATCTACTTTGATCAGGTGGGAGGAGGGGGCCGGAGGGACGGATGGAGTAGTGTTTAATCTGCCCCCTCACCTCCTCCCCTCCCACCCCCATCCATTTTGGGGACAAAGAAGCCCCTAATTAGGCCAGATTGGAGGCAGATGGGGAGCCTGAACTGACCCCCGTGCCCCACAGTGAGACTCCCTGATTACATTTCCATCACAATCACCTCTGCATGCTGCTAGCCCCTTGCTTTCTGACCTCCACTCTACTCTCCCTCTCTCCACTCTCCCTCTCTCATTTCTTGTTCTGCTCACTTCCTTTGTTCCTGCGACCCCTCCTGTTTTTTCCTCCTTCCCCTCTTGTCACGTCTGCCTCTCTCTGCCTCTCTCTGCCTCTCTCTGCCTCTCTCTGCCTCTCTGCCTCTCTCGCCACCTCCCTTTCTTTGAGTTGCTCCCTGCCTTTCTCCTGGTCTTCCGCAGCGTATTGAAGCAGTGAAGATGGAGAGTGGCGCAGGTTGAAAAGCAGGAAGGACAGGTGCTCTTACCTTAATTGTTTTGGTCTGCAGTTTGAGACCGTTGAGAGTGTTGATGGCCTTGTCTGCGTCATTGGGATCCACATAGTTTACGAACCCATAGCCCAAACTCTGGCCTAAATCGTTGAAAACAGATATCGATAATGGTCCTTTAGAAACTGCTTTTGCACCAAAATAACTGTACCAACAGGTACATATGCTGTATGTGATTATTTGTTATCCTCCAACTAGAAATAGATTTGGTTTGTCTGTCTATTCATCAACTGTACCTGCTGAAGCATCATGAATACCTGTAATCTTGTCTCGGACCAGTTTGCAGGATTCGATCTCTCCAATGCTACCGAACAGGCTCTTGAATTCCTCCTGGGTCATGTTCTGAGGCAGGTAGTTGACGATTAGGTTGGTCTTGCTGTCGTCTGTGGCACCGTTGGTGCTGATGACTGGCCCGTTAGGCAGGCTGGTTCCGCTCGGACCGTTGGACACCTGGGTTTCCATGGTGCTGATTATCTGCTGAGGAAAAGGAAGAATATAGAACCCTGTGTACAAATAATATACATCCGCAGTAATAACACCACAGTAGAGTAATGGTGGGCTGTTGTTAGTAGGCCTTTAATATAGGCTCATTGAATGAATGTCCGCTCTGTCATTGTCAGCTATGGAAGAGGTCAGACATCAGCTGAGGGGGTGGAAGGATGCGAGGCAGGGATAGCAGTCGGCTACACACAGACCCCTCTCTACCCCCCCCCCTCCTCCCCCGCTCTTTCTCTCTCTCGCTGCCTCTGGCCCTGCAGATGTCACAGTCCTTTTTCCCCCGTTTCCTCCTCCCATCCCCCAGCCTCCATCCGTCCATCCACAGGGTCAAACAGCATTACATCATTACAGGGTCCTAGGTATTGGTGGTGGGGCAGGTGGGGCAGTGGGCGTTGGGACGGGGAGGTTGACATGGCAGACAAAAGAGAAAGTGACATTGTCTAATCTGCTCAGGCCTAACGTCTCGGAAGGCTGTCATGTAGCCACATGGAACGTTTCAACCCCCAAAATACATTTGGGCTTTTAGTGTGCTCACCTTCTTTTGTAAGTGAGTGTTTTGTGACTCCGACTCAAACTTGTTTGTGCGAGTGGATGGAGTGAGTGAGTGTGTATTTGTGCCCACTAGAGGTGTGTTGGTGTCATTGTGTGTTGCTCTGGAGTACACCATGTTGCTTCATTTGACCCACAGGGGATTGTCTTCATGGAACAGCTGTGTGTGCTGGTCAAAAACTAAACTTCCCGCTATCTCTCCTTTCCCTCCCTCTCTTCCTCCATCTATTCCATTCATCCGCTCCTCCTTTTCACCATTCTGTCTCGAATATAACTGTCTTTTGACATACTGTGTAAACAAGCTAGTACAAATATGTCCTCCCTGTACTACTGGCCTCCTGGGCTCAACACAAACTGATACAAATATTTTGGCTCCTGTTCCATTTCCTGGTATAGTGTACCTGGGAAGTGTGGTTTAAATAAGTACCATTATTCAAGCTGGTATCTGTGAGCCTGGCTGGCATGGTGACTGCAGCTCTCTGACTGGTGGGTGTTATAAGGCATCTACCGCCAAAGCTCCAGTAGGTCTCACAGTGTAGCCTAAGCTTCTAGAATTATTTGAGGAAGGTACAATATTACCAGCAGCTTTACTACTGTTTGTCTGTTGTTTTGGTTATATCATTTTCCCTTTTGCGTGGCAGGGTTTACTTTTGATGTTTATCCATTCAACTTAATGGAGGAGACAGAATAGTGTTCCTTTTCCCTGCTATGGACATATTACTCTAAAAGCATTCATTGCTTTGATGATATTCCCCAAGCCCTGTTGTAGCTCTTAGTGTCCCCCATCTTGTTTCCCCCTCCGTGCTCATGCCCCTCTCTGTCTCGCTCTCTCTCTGTCTCTCTCTCCTCCTGCTAACCTGATTTCTGCCTTGAGCTGTACCTTGAACCATGTTGCCCAGGTAACAGCGGCTTCAAGACTGTCGCTAATGGCTGGCTGACTTTTGGTTGTGTGTGTGTGTGTGTGTGCGTGCGTGCGTGCGTGTGCGCGCGCGGACAGAAAGATAGAGGCAGAGTGAATGAAATAATCCATCTCTGTTGGGCAGATATTGTTTTTCTCCATGTATTAATATTCGATGGCTTTGCGGAAGCAGAGAATATATTTAAGTCAAATTGACATTGACAGGGAGAGAACATCAGAGGGAGAGGAAGCGGGAAAGGGAAAGGGAGTGAGTTATGACAGCCTAAAAATAAAACACTGCAAACACACATAGCTAAGCAGCACATGAGAGCTGCTGCAAAGTAGACTAGCCATCCATCATACAGTACACATGTTATGGGCTTCTTTGGTCTCGACTAGAGCAGTATGATCTGCTGATCTATGAACTGCACTGGAACAGAACATGGACAGAAGGTTCTACAATACCCAGTTAAAAGATCATCCTTCATGCATAATGGGAAAGAACAAATAGTCCACATGGGTATGATAAATAGATGTAACACACACAAGTCCGAAACGAATAGAAATATGAATATTTTCTGAATTTACCACAGAACGGACCAAATATTACAGCCCTTTGCAGAAAGACACTAAATCCCAGCAAATTTGACTTGTCAACTGAAATAGACCTCAGTGTGGCAGTCCAGGCATCCACAGTGACAAGTTCTAAAGTTATATAATTCCCAGGCTCAGACTGGCCACAGAGACACAGAGGGAGAGACTGGCTGACACAAGCAACATCTAACATCACCCTGACATCTCCATGCCAAAAAGCAGGAGGATGACAAAAACAGAATAGAGTGCTTTTAGGATGCTACAAATAGAACAAGTCGTAATTTTCATCAGAACATGTTAGCCTTTACAAAGAAATTAGTGGAAAATATCAACTACATCAATAACAATATCCAAGTACTGATATGGCAAGGATGTAGGCAATTACCCATCAGGTCATAGATAAAGGCCCAACCAGCCCACCTCTGATAGGCTAATTTTGTTAATGAATTCTGTTGCTAATCATGATGAATGACAACAAAGAGAGTAACCATACACAAACGCATTAAACACACCACCCCCAACACTTTCAGATTTCTGCTGTTGGTTGGGCCAGCTCTTCTTCTCCTTGTCCCGGCACTAGATGTGCCTTTCTTTTTCTATTTCTGGGACCTGAGAGATCTCCCTTAATATTTAATGGACTGCATCATCAGCATCGCCTACACATGGACCCAGACTCGCACGCAAACAAGAGCCCAGAGCCCTACCTCCTCTCTCTCTCTCTGCCTGACGAGTGGAGTGAGCACAGCACACAGACCACCTTGACAATGCTCAATTACAAAACACAGCAACATTACATGACCCAAATGTCCTTCTGTAGCTCAGTTGGTAGAGCATGGCGCTTTGTAATACCAGGGTAGTGGGTTCGATCCCGGGACCACCCATAAGTAGAATGTATGCACACATGACTGTAAGTCCAGCTTTTGATAAAAGCGTCTGCTAAATGGCATATATTATTATTATAAATACAGATACTGGCAGCGTGGTCTTCTTCAAATGGTCTTTCTCCTTGTCTATATACACGACTGCTGTTGCTTTCCTACAAGTGGAAGATGAAGACCTGTCCTAAGAGGAAAAGCAGCAGTCTGCCACATACAGTATTCGGGCCAGCTTTTGTCATGTCCCGATAAAGGTCAAAGCATGTGATGTGATTACCCTTTACGGAAATCACTGTGGTTGTATCAGCCAGAAGACTGCGTTCAGATGGAACTGAGATTCTCATGCTAAGGCCTCATTGTTCCTAAGTGTACTAATGGGAATCAAACACAGGTCCATACATTGGAGTCAAGACTGCTCTCTACATTCTAAAAAGGGACTTGTCAAAAGGTTATTTCCTGTTGGCAACAACACCATCAGAAAATAATAGGTTCTGAATATTTCATGTTATTTAGGAGTTGTTGGCTTCTCTTTTCATCAGTAAACCCCTATTGCAGACACCGTTGTACCACAATACAACCCGCCTAAAATGGTAGTGCATTAGTCTCATTTGAGTAACTTGAAAAAAAACATTTGAAAAATCTAATTTCATGGAACCACCAAAGACAGGGGATTCACTAAACTACGGTTTAGCTTCAAGAGAAAGGCCTCGATTTTCAATGCTTTTTTTCTCTTTCTCATCCTGGTTTTTAAAATATACATCAATCATTCTTTTGGAAGGCCTGAATCGCAAGTGGATTCTAGGCTGGGGTTGTAAATGGGCCTTCTAAATAACACAGATTACAGGATTATCCTAAAAAAAGGCATTAGCCACACTCTCTGCAGCTTAAAGGGATCATGGTGGCAGCTGTAAAACAACAGGACAACACAAGTCACAGCCCAACACTCACAACCTTAGCCTTCATACAGTCAGTAACTAATGCTCTGCACTAACACTCATTTTTAATAGGTCTATATATATCGTTTTCTTTTTTTTAGTGTTATATTAGGAAAAATGTGATGTTTTAAAATAATTTCCCCGTTTGTCAATGCATTTTATGACACAGACATAAGCCATGTTGCAAATTCCCTGTGAGTGTGTTTGTGTGTGTAGCTTTCGTCGAAACCAGGGGCGCTATCCAGAGTGCTGAAGTAGGGAGTGGCTTTCAGGCGATTCCGTTTGAGGCCAGAATGCATTGTCCAAGCCATCGAGCCTTTTCTGTGACATTTCAAAATGTTTCATTCGATTCTTTTCACGCATTTAAAAATGTTCGCATTTATATTACACAACATCGTCTACCCCTTTCCCTTATTTTGTGAAAACAAGACATGTGCGCTCTGTAGGAATTCACAAACCCTAGCGCCTTTTTGCTGAATAAAGGTATTGAAATAACCAAACAAAAGAGCCACCCGTTCCTCCTCTTCTCGCGCGCAGAGACTATGGCAGCTCTATGAATATTAATGTAAACAGTAGCGCTTTGTGTCATGGCCAGGGGCTGCAGGACGCTCCGGGAACAATGAACGCCACAATTTCCAACATCCTTTCGCTCCAGTAAGTCAATCATACGCCTAATAATAATAATAATAACAATAATAATGTACAACATATATTTTTAGGACATATTAAGAGGGAAAAAATCAAATTCGGCCTACAAAATGATCTTCGCTCAGTTTAGTAGATATTTTCTTTGTTGCTGTATTATTTCCACGACCATGGCTGTCAATTACTTCAATTTACGGGGACAGTAGTAGGCTTGGTTATACCATGCATGACTTTCGTGACAACATGGCAATTGAGGTCTCTTATTCTTATGTAGGCCTACGAGTCTATTTCAGTTCCCTATCTTGAAGTAAATCTAGAGTATTTCAAAATAAATCCAAATCTATTTAGGCTAAACCTGATTTTGCCTTCCAGTCATACTCCATTGTTGGATTGATTTTCTAGACGAAATCATTTGACAATACATGTCAATACAGGATACATCTTATATTATAAACTCATAGCGTCAGTTCTATTTAGGCTCGTTTACACTTGGTGGCCTACTGTCCTTGTCCTTGAATCGCGGAAGCGCCCTGGGAAGGTTATCTGACTCAACTGTTTTATTTGCTTGGCACTGCGGTACAGGCAATGCTCACGGAGGACTGCGGAACATGTGGACAGGAGCTATAGGCCTACGTGCATGACGCTGACTGGGCTCTGGGCCTGCCTGTTAGCCCAGCTCCACGGGCAAACACTGATGAAATAGAAATGGGCTACTATTCAATAAGGACAGCTGAAACATACTGAGGCTATAGGTCTAGGTAATTATCAAGTGGGCTATCGATTGAAATAATTGCATTATTATGATCTCAAAGATTTAGGACTTGCAAAATAAGTCTGCTCTTCAGTTTATAAACATGGTCGTGCTCGTGCTATATTATGTAGGCTACTAGATTTTATTTTGGGCCTACACGACCATCGCAGTAGGCTACCAAGTCCCATGGAATGGTCATTCGATAATTTATGTTGGCCTATAATGCATATAATTTATAAATGGCCGTATTTGTGTTTTTGGTTGCAACAAATTATTATATCCCTTTGGATATTGTAGCAGCCTATTGTTTAAAAGAGAAAATGTGGTTCTACCTGCACCTGTCATTAAAATATGTAAATTAAGTCGATAGAACATAGGCACAAAGCCTACCTGATAAATATATAGCATTTTATATAAAGCATAAATATAGAGCATAGAAATTAGTTATTTAATCACATTTGATATATTTAGCTTGCTCCTTGCACGCCGGATTTACTAAACCATGAGAACAACACAACGGTAAATCATTCCACCTGCTGACAGGAATAAATTGGAGGCAGCGTCATTAAGTCAAGAGGATGTTTGGAGATGAAAGCTTTGAGACCAATAGCCAGCGCGTGCCATCATTACGCGCTCGAGTCCAGCAGAGGCACGCCCAATTCGGCCGTCGGCTATGAGCTAGGCTAATTTAACGCTGCTAAGGCTACATAAACCCTTTAACAGGCGTGATTCAAATGGGCGCTAGTTTAAAAAAAAAAAGTGTTATGATGGATGGGTAAAAATGGGCTCGTAAAAAGAAAACTCTAGTCGCCATCCCTCGTTTCGCGGCCTCTGAAATTTCCATCCCATTTACTCCGTTGCATCGCAACAAGAACCCTTAGGAATTTTGACTTGCCTGATTCAATCCAAACCAATGTATCCGTAATCCCCCCCCCCTCACTGAGTGACTCGACCCTTTTTCTTTGCCTTGCTCGATGGGCCCTCAGCCTCCGAGGCATCATGTTTTGTCTCAGAAAGCATCCATGTGCTGTGCCAGGCAGGGCAGGCGGAGAAAGACATTCCTCCCCCCACCACTCTCTACGCCGCTCAGCAGCAGCAGCCGCACGCGGCCTCAGCACCCTCTGCCCCCTACGCCCTTATCGAAAAATGTGTATACAAATAATGCAGCCATTGATTTTGATATAGCCTAGTGGGCCTATGATAAGCAAATATATCGTCCTCTATAAAATGGCAGAATAAAGCATTTTGCTCTCCAGCGTCGAAGATGCAGGCAGGGATGGAGCCTCGCGCAGGCAGCCGTGGCGCATCCCTCAGCATGACATTACTAATTGCCAGCATCGATCGTTAATCTTGTCAAGAAAATATCCCATAACCGCGTGAGCAGTAGTATAAGCCTATTTAGGCCACTATAGCTTACAAATATTGTGTGTAATACATGTGTGTTTGTTTATACCAGTATTATAGCTAGCTAGCCTATCAAAGATACCACATTGTATCATATATCATATAATATGTGTATATATACATAGGGCTGTATGCATTCATGTATATATGTTTGTGTACAATACAATCAAGTGGAAAACAAAGGGTCTGCGCTCCAGAATGTAGCCTATGCAATGCATGCTGCTGCTACAACATCCACCATCCTTGCAAATAGAAGAGAAAAATGAGGCATATACGTACAGTAACCATTCTTGACATACAATGAGAGTGATCTAGGTCCTTCTTCGTTTCACAGGTCTTCAAGCCGTAGGTTGAGTCAATACTATGATCTGTGGTCTTTATATTAGCTGGCCTGTGTATTTACTGTGGAGAGGCCGTGTCCAAATCCAAAAGGGAAAAAAAAAGAAAAAAGGAAAAAAGACAATGTTCACCAGGGGAATCTCAGCCCTTGGAGATTGGTAGGTGTCCTCTGTAGGGTGAAAATGAGGAGAAAGGGGTTTTCTTCAGGATGATGATGAGGGAGAGCTTTCTCTCCGAGTGGCGTGGGCGACGGTTCAGAAAAAAGAGAAGCAGTGATCCCCAGCAGGGTGTGTCCAGGGGAGGGTGTTGTGGTTCGGCTGTGTTCTGTGTGTAATATTCCCAGCTCCTCTTGCAGTCTCCTTCTGTGCCTCTGCTGCAATGTTCTTCTTTATGCGTCCTTCTGGCTGGCAGAGCGCGCTCCTGATTGGCTAATTGTGCAGGGAGGGTACTACACCGCAGCCATTGCAATGCGCTCCTCTCCCATTATCCCCTTCAGGAGAGATCACCAGAGCCCCCCACCCTTTCTCCTCCCATCTCACTGCCCCCTCCTCCCATCTCACTCCCCCTTCCTCCATCCCCCACTCCCTCCTTCTCCCTGCTTTCTTCCTGCCTCCCTCTCCACACACACATGCAGAGCTGAGTGAATAGAGGCTCCACCTGCACTATCAGAACAGATGGGTGCAGCAGAAGACAGTAGCTTTCTCTCTCATCTCTCTATTTCCCTACTCTCTCTCATGTCTTTTCTTCATCCCTAATTTTCCTCTCTTGAAGCTGTTTTGACAAAATCAGTGTTTTAGCTTTTGTCCTTGTGAAAAAGGACTGTGTGTGTACATTCGCACAGGGAGTTTGCCCAATCACAGCACAAACAAACAAAAATGGCAAACTTCAAATCAGGGCGTAACAATAACAAAGCAGGAAATCACCAAAGTGACTTTTGAATGAGGGACTTCATCCCTGTGTTTTCCTCTACCCTTACAGTCATGTGCAGGGATGGGGACTAGTAGTGAGTCAGATGCGAATATTGTTTTCCTGAGCCATTTATACTTCAAACATGAACTGTTATTGAAAATGAAGATAGAAAATGGCAGTGGTACTGTTAGATAGTATAGTACTGTGTGAAACATCCTCCTTTTGTTGTCACATTCCCTGCCTTCCTCCACAGCAGTCTCTACAGTGTTTGGTTTCTATAATGCATCCAATGATTTCCCTATTTCTGCATGCCATAGGGCCAACCTGAGGGTTGGCGTGACAAATACAAAATAGGGAGTTGTTGTTGTTGAAGCCAGGCGGTGTCAGTTCCTATGACTGAACAAAAAGCTGTCACGTTGTCATTGTAATCACCAGGGTGTGAGGGTTCTATTGTATTTTCCATTTTGAATGCAGCCAATCACAGCATAAACAATTGTTCCTGTCTCTGTGTAGTTTCACCAGAAATGGCAAACCATTAAAGACATGATCTACTTCTTTCAAATCTGTGCCAAGTTACAGAATTTCCACACACGGACTATGTAACATTTGCAATGGGCAGAAATCACCAAAGCTGACTAGAGCAGTGCAAAGGTTAGAATGCAACCCAGCTATTTATTGGCTGTGAGTTTTCCTCCCTGTTAATTGTGAGGAGCAGTATCTAGTCAGATGATATTAGACGGAAAAGGGGGCAGAGAATGGGGACTAGAGGCGGCTAGTGATAGCACGGCAACGCGGATGGAAGCAAAAAGCAGTCCCAAAATTTGGATTTGGCTGAACCTTGATCTGTGTTTATGATTCCAATATATACTTCCTAAACATGAACTGTTATGTTATGAAAATGAAGAAAGGCATGTTTTGTATTAGACAAAACCCCGAGCCATTTGATGCACCTGTCAGGACATGATGTGTGGGTGTTAGACAGTCATAGGCCTACTCATGTTTCTGAAACATCCAGTTCCTTTTCACATACCAGAGGAGTTCCTGTGCATGTCCTCTCCATCCATCCAGCTTTCCCTCCCTCCTTCCTCCACAGCAGTGAGTGTGTGGTGAGTGCAGTGCTGACTGAGACAGACTGTTTGGTCTCAGCAGCCAGAGCATCTGCAAGGAGCTTTGTCTGCAGGACTGCCATCTGCATGTGTGATGGAGCAAATGACCTATTTCTGCACAGATCGCCACCAGGGCCTTGACCCTGAGGGAGCTGTCAGTGTGTGACTGCATTTGTGTGGTGAGCTGTGTGTGTGTGTCTGGGGGGGGTGTATACATAGGGGTTGTTGTTGTTGAAGGGTTAATTAGCATTGGAGCTATAGTCCAGGGTCCGCCAGTAATTAGATATACTGAGATCAGCCAGAGGAAGGCTCTAAAAATGTCAAAGACTGCCAGCCACTAGTCATAGACTGTTCTCTCTGCTACCACACGCCTGCAAGCGGTACTGTGAGAGCCAAGTCTAGGTCCAAAAGGCTTCTTAGTCCCGAGCTGCTCCTCACCCCCAAGCCAGGACGTAAGACTATGACTTTAATGGAGTGGGGTCCACTTCCCGAGCCGGAAGCCACCTGGAAGACTCCTGAACCTAATCAAAGGCTACCCTAGACTATTATTTATTTTGCCCCCCCCCCCTTTTTACTATGCTGCTACTCCCTGTTTATTATCTATGCATAGTCACTTAACCTACCATGCCTGCCTGCTGCTACTCCCTGTTTATTATCTATGCATAGTCACTTTAATAACTCTACCTACATGTACATATTACCTCAATTACCTCGACTAACGGGTGCCCCTGCACATTGAATCTGTACCGGTACCCCCTGTATATAGTCTCGCTATCGTTATTTTACTGCTGCTGTTTCATTACTTGTTACTTATATTTTCAATTTTGTACTTATCTATTTTTTACTTAACACTTATTTTTCTTAAAACTGCATTGTTGGTTAGGGGCTCATAAGTAAATGTAAGCATTTCACTGTAAGTTCTACACCTGTTGTATTTGGCGCATGTGACAAATACAATTTGATTTGATGTGTGATTGTATATGTAAAATTGCTACTTGTGTGTTCAGTGTTTGCGTATGATGTTAGAGTGTGTGTGCATGGTGTTGCAAGATGTGACTCTCCCACAACAGTGGTGTGTTTTCCTGCCTTCCTCTCCCAGACTGACCTTCATGTGTCCTTAGATGTCGCCGCCTTGAAGAAACGATGGGGGAAGCAGGAGGGGGATGGGATGATTATTGGCATTGACTGTGCAGGTAGCAGGCATTTGCATTTAGTGTGTGGATGCTATTTTTGAACGTGGAGGAGAGTAGTGGGGCCCATATCAGGATATCTATCCATTTGTATCACTATGTGTGTTTCAATATTCACACATTTGCAGACATAAAACGAACATGCTTATATAAGAGGCAGACAGTATGGAGTGTGTAGGCGATAAAAGAGGGGACTGTGTGTGTGTGTGTGTGTGTGTGTGTGTGTGTGTGTGTGTGAGTGATAATGGCTTATGTCGCTACAGTATGTCCCGATGTTTACGATGTGCTTATAGATGTGTAATGTACGTTTTCTATGCCTATATACATTTAGCCTAGATACCCGAAGTGAATGTAAATGTAATGTAAACAGTGTTGTCAGCAATACTACTTTCCAGTTGTAGGCCATAGTATTTGTGGGTTACAGGTCCTGGCCTGAACACAACAGAACTAGTGTAAAGCTGGCAGCTCCAGGCTGATCTTAGCTGCTCCACTGAGTTGAAATAGATGTTAATTCACCACATAATTGTATCGTAGCTTCCTGCTCCTTTGCCTCTCCCTCTCTCTCTGTTTGTTCCACTCCCTCCATCCCACCCTCTCTCTCTCTCTCTCTCTTCCTGTACCTCTCTTCCTCTCTCTGTCCTTGTCCTGCAGCTCTCTCCCCCAGACCAGTCAGATTGTGAATGTGGGCCTTGTCTGATATTTTACATAATTGCCTTACATAAGTAGCCAGCTCAGCTCAGAGCTTGGATGATATTAGCGGAGATGAATATTGCATGAGGAAAGCACTCGTTAAGCGTTAATAAGAGGATAGAGATGGGCCCCGCTGTCAGTCTGTCTTAACCCCGCCCCCACTGTTCACTGTTCTGTCAAGCACTGACTCTATTCAGTATGTACTGTACGTGTTTGTGTGTTTGTGCGTGTGTGTGTGTGTGTGTGTGTGTGTGTGTGTGTGTGTGTGTGTGTGTGTGTGTGTGTGTGTGTGTGTGTGTGTGTGTGTGTGTGTGTGTGTGTGTGTGTGTGTGTGTGTGTGAAAGTGTGTGTGTGTGTGTGTGAAAGTGTGTGTGTAGCCTATGTACTGTATGTGAGTGTCTGCTAGAGAGACAGATTTTGTCATTAGGTGCTTGTGTGTTATGTTTTCTGCTTTGTTTGCTGAATAAAAGCGGCTCTTGTGACACAAAGGCGCCCAGGTCTTTTAACTGACTGCAGCCCCTGGCATTTGCAGTTCACACTTAGTGTGAATAAACAGGCTTAATTGCGGTCCCTCATTAGAAGGCCCTGGTTGGCAGCAGGGCAGGCTGCAGCTGAATCCTCCCTGTGGGTAGGAGGAGAGGGCACCTCAAGCACCTATTGTACATCTCTATGAATTAAAGGATCAAGCATTGCTTTTAGCCTGAAAACCTTTTGTTGTTCTACTGATTATTTTCTTATTTCTAGGGGCCCTTCTCGCCAGTGGAGGTGATTAGGAATCCTGTTGCATGGGTGGGGATTCTGAAGGAGCCCTCAGGCGTTCTATTGTTCTAACCCATATAGCTGTCTAAATGTGCTGATTTGATGTCTGCACAAACTGTATAGAATGCATATTTGTGGCACTGGGAGAAATGCATACATTTTGAGCAGATTATTAATATGTATGTAAACTTCACAGATTCTCAAATACAATATTCATGTGATATATATCCATTTCTCTCTTAGGTGGTGAAAATAGAATACTGTAGTTTTTCTGCATTCGTATGAGATACAATACTATGCAGTCAGTGTATACTAAAATGAGATTGCTACTTTATTTCTGCATCAATTCCATAGAAGAAAACCTGAAGGCTAGTTCAGCTATGAACTTTTTAGATGGATCATTTCATGGCACTCCTATTAATGGAATCAGTCCGACACTTCTCTTGTCATGTCAGGTATGTCCAATGAGTGAAGCACTCAACAGAATATTCACATTCAAGTGCTGGGCCCCAAATGATATGAGGATTAGAAAAGCCTGTGTTAAGATTCATTGAAAAGATGTACTTGTGATTAAACAATTACCATTCTAATTCGGTATCCACATCACACTCCTATCAGCCATAAATGGAATGGCAAGAACAGGCACTACAGTGCATCAACACATTAATGATAACTGTTGCTAGTTGCAAATGAGAAAATTATCATAAATAACAACCATTAGAAGTGACAAAGGTGCTGTGCAAAATGCCTACATGAAGATATCAAATGTTTTTTTTATTTTTATATAAACTGGTGATTTTTTTTGGTGGTTGATAAATGTCAATAGCTTTTAGCGGTGTTCTCCTAACTGAGAAACATTCCAGTTCTTTGTTTTAACAGAATAATGGAATCTGGACTGCGAATGTGTTCGGGTTTCACATGATAATGGCAATGACATTAATGACAGAACAACCAGAAGTCTGAAACAATTATGCATTAAGTCCATAATGTGCTCACTTCCTGTACTAGTATTACATCACAATATATCACAATACACATTACCGCTTCATTACATGACGACTACATTACATCATCCTTGAAGGTCACATTGCATTAAGGTTATTTGTTTCATGGCTGACAAGTTATTTCTCTCCCGTTTGATTCAATGATCAACCCTTGGTTGCCTTATGACGCCGTGGTATATATTAATGGATGCATGTATGAGTCTGTTCTGTGGGTGTTTTGCGCATGCCTGTGTGTGTGTGTATTTGGGGGATGGGTAGTGATGGAGCAGACAGCCTCAGGTTAATAGTGGTCTCTGTACTGGGGTGAGCTCTGGGCGATGCAGGGTTTCATGGTAACAGGGCGGAGGGGGCTCCTGCTTTTAGGAATGGATCCACAATTAAATCAGCCCCTCTTTGAAATGACATTTGTTGATAATGGCTATTGGCTTAATTCAACACCCGCATATATTATTTGGCATTTCTCTTGGGCTCTCTCTCTCTCTCCCCTTTCTTCATCTCTCTCTAGCTAGTTTTATCCCTCTATCTGTCTCAATGTGTTGTCTCTGGGATATTATTAGAGTAGACTGGCTGGTGGGAGGAAGACTCTGAACTTAGATGCCTCTTGTCATCTTTACTTATTGATTATATTCTGCTTTCCAAGCTTCTGGATGAGTGTGTGTGTGTGTGTGTTTGATTTCAAACCGGAGTGTTAATGTAGTGTATTCTTATGTGTTAATGTGGGCCATAGGTGCGTAACATGTAAGTGCATTATATTTTGTCATGCATGGGAGTGTATGCAGTCTACATTAATTGTGAATGTGCAAACCCATTATATGTTCAAAACGTCATAGTGCATTGTGTATTTGTGTGTGTGTGTGCCAGTGTGTGCATGTGTGTGTGGTTAGAGGAGGTGGGAGTGGGTGGGTGTGAGTGCGACCACCCTTTCTGGTAAGGAACATGTTTTACTCTAAACCTCGTTAAATATAGATGGTTATTAATCTTTCATCTCGACCCGTCTGCGTTGGTATCCAGGGAGAAAACCTTAAATACACCCAGCTCTTAGACAATCTCTCTCTTTTCTTCTCCCTTTCCCACTCTCTTTTCCTCTGTCTATCTGTCACATACAAACACCATCACTAAGACGCTAAACTAAATGCAATAACGCAAGAGTGTGGGTGTTTCTTCAGCTCATTGTTATTCATATTGTGTCACAGTTCTGACTCAAAATTCTGTTTTATATGATATTGTACAACAGCTGATGAAACAAACACTTTAAAAGTGTGAAAAAGTAAGTCAATTTTATTTCCTGAAAGTTGCTGGTTGAAAATACAATCCTACACAGGACCTTCTAATCAGCAGGTTTGCATGCTGGGAGTTTGGGCTTTCCATGGTGACATCACCATGCGGTAAATAACAGAGTTCCAAACCTCTCTGTCAATGACAGCTAGTTTTCAGTTCCCCCCTTCCCCACTCAAACTACTCCCAGACGTGCTTGAGAAATAGTATCTATCTATATATTAAGGGAAATCTATTACAGTAAGGTACTTAATTGTTAACCAGAAATGATTTGATATTGATATAAAAACAACTGCATTAGGCCTTTAAAAAAAGTCTAATCTTTGAAAACGCTTTTGTTTTCACTGTCTCCAATGTTCTCCCTCCACTGTATCTAATGGAAGTCTTTGGTCTAAAATATTATTTAATGAGAGAGAGAAATAGAACTCCAAAATAGACACCACTGTCAGTCTGAGAAGACATACGATTCTCGATGTCCGTGCTCCTCAACAGCACCCCCACGGTATTCTCTTCCTCCTCTCCATCTTCCACCTTTTTCCTTCTCCTCACCCTCTCTCACCAGTCCCTCTGCATCCGCTCTCCCACGCCAATATTTCAGCTCCAGTAATACGAGACTTGAAATCAATAGCACATTAGTCTGTCCAGAACCTCCACTGGAATTAAATATGAATGACTGAGATTGCGGCTCTAGCTACATGCTACTGCGAGAGAGGCATATGGCCCATAGGGGATATGGGGTTTAGCTGAGTTCTCTTCATAAAGACCCATTCTGCTGGCCAGTCCCATAGTGAAATTACTGGGGTGTCTGTTGTCTTGTTAGGTTGAGAAGCAGTGTGCAGTGATTTGTTGATGCTATTGTTGTTTACTAGGATCTCCTTTAGCCCATCATAGGCTAATCACCAGTGACATACATGTTTGTACCAATATTGTTTAGGAGGCTAATTTAGTGCTCTATACTGAAGGGCTTTGGCGTAGTTGGACAGTGTGAACAGTGAAAGGGCACGTCACAAAGAGGCGACGGCTAAGGAAGCAAGAAGAATCCGCCAGCCCCGCCCATCCTCCCGTATCAGAGGCAGCAGCACCATTTCAATATGAAAGAGCCCTGTTCAGTTATGAACAGATTGCATCTTACATTTTCAACATTACCTCTGAGGACAATGTGCCCTCCTTTTCATCAAGCTTTCACATCCATTCTGTGCCCTCTCCTAGAAACACTCTCCATATATTTCCTTATTGTGTCGAGCACCATTTCAATTCCCTGATTGAATATTGTGAAATTAAATTAGTTCCTTTTGCACAGAATGGCTAGATTTTTGATGATGGAAAAGCCTATTATGTGCGTGTGTAAGGTGCAGCTTGCTGGGTAGATGGATTCACTAGAGGCAGGGTGTGGTTAGGCAGAAGCAGACAGAGTGTCTGCTGGGTATACTGTAGGGGATTGGGGGAGCCGTTGCCCCCAGTAAACTAATGCTCTGTAATCATCTGAAGGTAGATGTTTTTAGGAGGTGTATTTATCCCATCAGAGATGAAGCAGTTGGTTTGTGACAGATGGTGTGATATTGTTCCCCTGTACAGCCCACAAGTACAACCCCTCCCTCTCTCTCTATGACAGATGTAGGGGGAGGAACACAGCCCTCTTCGCTTTTCTTTACATTGATTTGGGTGCTTGAACCCTTAGGGACTGGGAGGGGGTGGTGATAATGGGGATGGAGGTTTGGTCATTTCTTGCTGGTCAGATAAAATAATCTATAGAGGGTACAGTCGAGGGAATCGTAAACACATTGCATGTATTATACTGTACCACAATCTGCATGTCCTTCACCATGAAACACCCTTCAACAGGGCTGAGTTGTGGTAGGCATTATTGAGCATGGAACTGTGGATATCCACATAAATCTTGGTTAGTGTGACAGCGATGTAAGCAGCCATGCATGTAATGAAGGCAGGAGAAAGTGGAGCTTCTACTGCTGCTGCTCAGGTTGGCGAGTGTGACGCCTCAACCACAATTTCCCAACACACGTCTGCAACGCCATCCAACATATACTGAAGGCTATCCATTCGGCTCCAGGTAGTTCGACATATCCTGTACCCTCTGTGTGTATACTGAGTACTAGTGCACTGCATTTTGAAATAATTCAGCGAGCATCATGATTTACTTTGTTAAATGACTCTCTGTCTATTAGCCAAATCTGCAGAGTGGGAGTACTGAAGTGAAGGGATGTGTACTGGCAACTGGGGGATATAGATTTCTGTATTCTACAGTAATTAACCAGATTTTAAAGGATTTTTAGCAGTGATTATCTGACCCCCTCCTGCTTCCCCACCCTTTTAATGGTAGAACAAGTTCCATTAAAGTCCTAACAGCTGTCCGGTGGGGGTGGCAGATGAGGCCGAGTGCTGCACCTCTCCTCTAGCTCCCTGGAGGGTCAGGGGTCAGTCCAGGGGTAGAGGTTAGAGAAAACACTCTCCTGAAGATGCAACGTGTTGATGCCGTTCGAGCCACACAATCAAATAAGCATCTGCCTGCCCATCAGTAGAGGACAGCAAGAGATACTACTGCACATTAGCTTGAACGTTATTGATTATAGCTATTGTCATGACGGGTAATTCCTTCATCGTCAGTGTTCAGCTTGTGAAGGGGATACCAGTATATCATCCTTGGTAACACTTGACTTATAGTCAACAGGTGTAATGCTTTATTACTTGTTAAAGACGTATGAGCCTGTCTTATTTTGTATAATTTCTTTGCATTTGTTATTTCTTGCTTGAGTTGCATACATGTAGCCAATCATACAGAATCTCTGTATATTGATTAAAACCTCTAATCATCTCTCTTTTTAGCATGTAATTTACACATGTTTGTTCCCCCCCCACCACATGTGGTTTGCTAAATTGTGAGAGCTTTCATATGCAAAAACACTAGAGGTTTGTTCTTCCTTTTCTCTCCCTCAGCACTTAATATGGTAAAAGCCTTTTTACGGCTGCTGAAGTAATGTCTTGGAGCCGGGCCACAGTGGGCAAGACAGGCCCCCCCCCCAGGCCGATAGGGAGAGGTAGAGGGGAGGGGGTGGAGATGGGGCGTGCTCTGGGAATGGGCGCGTGGTGGGCGAGCAGGTGGATGACGGGCAGCTGAGGAGTGGATTCTGGGGGGGGAAGGGAAGTGACATCCATGTTGAAGGACTCTTGGGGGTGCGAGTAACCCCGGAAAAAAAGCTAAGCCCATCTGGAAGTGAGGTGGGGGCTGTTGTGTGAAAGAGATCCAGTGGGTGGTGTCTGACACGCTCTCTTTTGTTCTTTGGTAATGCAGTAGGGATGGAAGGGGTGGGGGGGGCTCTCTCGGCTGTGGGGGAGGGGCAGCGACTCGAACAATAGTGCCGGTCTAGGAATTGAAAGCCTTCGATGAACAGAGGAGGGCTAAGGAGGAGAGAAAAGGAGGAGGCTAGAGAGGTGGGAAGAATAGAGCAGGCGTAGGTACTGTCGACTGACAGTATTAATCAGTGCTATACGAACAAACACAATGCAAGGGCACCACAATGTCACTGCCGAACATACAAGTGCTTCATTCAATTGTTGATTATTGTGTATTTGTATAGTATTTGCTAGACATTCTACTGCACTGTTGGAGCTAGTAACATAAACATTTCACTGCACCTTCTAAAACTCCTGCAAGTCTGTGCACGCCAATAAACTTTGATTTGATTGGATACTGACATTTAATTCCCAAATATGACATCAGTGTGATATTTATAGATTCGTCTGGATAGTGTCTCTATGCGTGATGGTAATGATGGCTGCATTGTAGTGTGCAAGATGCTTTATATAATATCCATTTAAATGTTCAATTAATCATGTATTCTGACTTACCAATGGGGAAAAGGATAATGATGATCTACATTGTCTGGTTGTCATGATGGAAAGCTCATAGTGGTCTACATTGTCTGGTTGTCATGACGGAAGCTCATAGTGGTCTACATTGTCTGGTTGTCATGACGGAAGCTCATAGTGGTCTACATTGTCTGGTTGTCATGACGGAAGCTCATAGTGGTCTACATTGTCTGGTTGTCATGATGGAAGCTCATAGTGGTCTACATTGTCATGATGGAAGCTCATAGTGGTCTACATTGTCTGGTTGTCATGATGGAAGCTCATAGTGGTCTACATTGTCTGGTTGTCATGATGGAAGCTCATAGTGGTCTACATTGTCTGGTTGTCATGATGGAAGCTCATAGTGGTCTACATTGTCTGGCTCAGTGACTCTTGACCACCTGATAAAATACATTATAAATACAATACCTAGGCTCTCACAATGTCTAATGCACACGTGTCACCTTGTAAGGCAACACTCTTCATTCTTCATTCTCAGGACAACCATGGTAGAGAAATGGCTAGTGTGGGCATTGTAGTGGAAGCAGTGGACCTACATAGAGGAGAGAGAAAAAGTGAGATGAATTTGTCTTCATTAACATGGTCTCTGGCCCAGACTCCTGCCTGCTGTTAGCACTGAGCCTGCCTGCTACCCTGCTCTACTCTGAGAGAGACTGGTTCCATGCACACACAAATCCCTTCCTCTGCTACAGCCCCAGCCTCTGTCTGTCACACAAGGTTAATTTATCCACCCCCCCCCCTGCCCCCTCGCCCCAACCCTCTCTCTTGCTCTCTCTGACTCTCTATCTCTCATTTTTCATAAACCTCCATACACCCCATTATTCATCTGGCATCTTGCAGACAGAGCAGAGCCGGAGCTGAGTACCTGCAGCAGCATGCCAGGCAGGCTGCTTTCCCTGGTGCTGAATTGGTGGACCATGGGGAAGAGGGAGAGTGAGGAGGGGTGGGGGTAGGGTTGCAGCAGGCAGCTCTATTTGGTTATACTTTACTGATGGAGAAGATGGGGGTGGGGAATGAAGGCAGACAGAGCGGAGGGAGTGGTTTTACAGTAAATTGACAAGTGGTTCCTGTGGAGAAGGGTCGATAAGAGAAGGAGAGAAGGATGGAGAAAGAGAGAGAGATACATAAAACAATAATATAATAATAATAATAATAATTATTATTATTATTACATAAAACAATATTTACCTTACTAGCTCTGACTTTGCTGAGAGCTTCTTTGAGGAAGCATGTACTTACTACGACTGTGACGTGTGGTTGTCCCACCTAGCTATCTGAAGATGAATGGACTAACTGTAAGTCGCTCTGGATAAGAGCTTCTGCTGAATCACTCAAATGTCAAATGTAAATACAATAATGCATTGATTCATTTCCCATTTAGTGTTACCTGCTCATTTCAATTTGAGATGAAAGATGGACCAGCTATAAGACATCAGGGACAACCCCGTGGGGACACATGGTGTCCTGAACTTTGGTGTACCTCCTTTTCATCTGCTTCATTGTAAGTAATTGGATTCCATTTGAAAGGAGGCCATCTCCTTTGGGTCTTAAGACCAACGTTTGTTGTCTATATACTGAAAGGCCACGAAGAAAATCAGAAACAGTGCAACATAACAGTACAATCAGAGTCTGTCACTACAGTACTAGCTAGTTCTGTTGAGCACCATGAACCACGAAATCAGAAAGAATCATGAATCCGAAGACCCGCCTTTCTTAGAGAAGAGGCTTGGGCCCCTACCCTTTTCCCCACAATCATGGTGAACATCTCCCTCTGCTGGTCAACCGTTAGTAAAGCACCCTTGCTGAAGGGAGAGGCAATCATTTTGCCTCCTGGCTGACGTGGGAAATGTGATACAGTATATTACATAGATTCCCTCCAAGAGGGGATAATGGAGTAAACATTAAATACTTGAGCGTGTTATTAATATGAATGTGAGGTAAACATATGATGCTGCTGTAGAGATACACCTAGAGGAACTAACCGTTTAGGGGATGGGCATATGATCATAATACATATTCATCCCAAATATGAACACACTATCCTTGTGTAGTGTGAAGAGTATTCTAAAGCACACAACATGATTGAGGTAGACAAATGCTTTAAAAGGTGTAAATTAGCACACCACAATGTAGCACCGCTGAATTATAGGGCCAGTACACATCCTCTTAGACTGACCTTGTATGCGCATGCCAGACAGAATTAACAGGATTAGATCTACTTAACCAAATGACGAATGAAATGGCCCCCGTTCCTGGTAAAAGGCAGATTATTTTTTTTCATCAATTGGATTAGTTGACCGACCGGGTGAGGAAAATAGTAATCAGACCACAGTCATCTGTCTGGTTGACACAGGCCTAGGTCTATTGGCTCAAAAAAGCCTAGCAGTTGAACAGTAGGCTATAAACCTATTTAATCCCTAGCCGACTAGCCTAGTACTTCACAACCCAACCTTTTTTCTTGATAGCCTACCATCCTCTTCAACCTCCTTGACCTAAAAAATATTGACCTTGTTCAGGTGCCACCTGCCTGCTGTGTTGCACCTGGCTACTTGCATCACTGCATATTTCTTAATTCACCAATGGTTGCATAGTAATAAAAAAAATGGCCGACTGCAGATCCATATCCGTATTATAGGCCTGTAATATATGCAGTGTGATTTATGAATTTATGCATTAATTGTAGTGTTTTGCTTTTGTTTTGACAGGTAGCTAGGACTACCAAACTGTCAACAGATGACACACCGGTTGCAAACTACCTGCCCTCCAGGACACCTACACCACCCGATGTCACGGGAAGGCCATAAAGATCATCAAGGACAACAACCACCCGAGCCACTGCCTGTTCACCCCACTATCATCCAGAAGGCGAGGTCAGTACAGGTGCATCAAAGTGGGGACCGAGAGACTGAAAAACAGCTTCTATCTCAAGGCAATCGGACGGTTAAACAGCCACCACTAACATTGAGTGGCTGCTGCCAACATACTGACTCATCTCCAGCCACTTTAATAATGGAAAATTGATGCAATCAACTTATCACTAGCCACTTTATATAATGTTTACATACCCTACATTACTCATCTCATATGTATATACTGTACACTATACCATCTACTGCATCTTGCCTATGCCGTTCGGCCATCTCTTATTATATATTTTTATGTACATATTCGTATTCATTCCTTTACATTTGTGTGTATAAGGTAGTTGTTGTGGAATTGTTAGGTTATATTACTTGTTGGATATTATTGCACGGTCGGAACTGGAAACACTCGCATTAACATCTGCTAACCAGGTGTATGTGACCAATAAAATTTGAGTTGATTTGACACCTACGGGCTTTTGACGTTGTGTTTTTCACTTGGTATACGTGTTGAACTAAAGTAGGTCTCGCTGTTCAGCAAACTTCCTCAATTTTCACACTGTAATGAAACCCTAACTGTTGAGGATATGGGCCATTCGCGGGCGTGAGACAGCGTTACTGAAACCGGTCAGGTGAGAATTTTGAATGCACTGCGGACGATCCCATACAACCTTGTATTTCTGCTCCCAACCACTAGGAGGACCACTGGGATCGGCACCGTGGCGTGGTGATACAAGGAAGCGAACTCCAGCAGGACAACAACCGTATCGAAGTGCAGGAGTGTGTGTGAGAGAGAGAATAGTTCGAAGACTACATTAAATGGGGACGCGAAATGGCATCTTCAACCAACGAGAGGAGGGCATTTGCTCACAAAATTAATCGGTGAGACTCATAATTTGTATGTACTCAGTAGGGCAGCTAGTTCGCGTGACATAACGGACAGACCGGGTAGTGCGGGATTTGAGGGCATCGCTGATCGTAAACCGCGCAGACTGAATAGGAACTGAGACAGACGAAGTCTATTGTTCAGCATATGGGCTTCGAATGAAATGTGCATTTATCATTCACCCTGCCATTGTTTAGAAAAAGAACGATTTTTTCATACCTTGCGATTGTTACTTTGTTGCACACACACAGAACCAGATCACAGCTATCCTTTTGCTAGTAGGCTGACACTCGAGCCATCAAACATGTTGGCTACTAGTTACCTAAATTACTTTATTTTACATTATCTCGAGGAGACCCAAGTAAAACGTATATAAAACTATAATTAGTAGTTATCAAGTCATACCAGCCGTTGAATTCGCTTTCCCGTCGAACTGTGGGATAACAAGGCGTGGGTTGGGTTACACTAATATTGGTGCGCTGCAAGTGAACTCCGCTTGATCCTCTGTGCTGTCACTCCTAGTTCAAGTCATACTGTGTAGAACCCTTCCTGGGGGCAGATCTGTAGATGGAACGTCTAGTTCTTATGGAGTTCTGCTACACAATGAAAACAGAAGTAGGCGAGATGGAGTTCCCCTTTCCTATGGGAAAGGAAAGTAGCCGAGGACCGTATCTTTATTATTATCCACAGAGTTCGTGATGCATTTCCCAGTTCCAACATTGCTGGAGTTAAGTTCATACTTGTGTTCATCGAAGCCTTCCTAGAATCAGCTGAGAACCTCCTTCATGTTACGGGTGAGTGGCCCTTGGAGGCTCCTGAGAGCAGACTGGATATTTGATAAGAGATGTCTATCAGCATCACAACATGCAGGTGAACATGTCACATCAAAACCAACAGGGAAATCTCAATGACATCTTGGAATGTCAGCAGTCCAGTGCGAAACAGTCAACAACACCACAACAGGCCCATACCTTGTATCTCCTATTAGGACTTTCCAACTGGCCCAACCAGACTTATTATACTCACCATGGTATGTACACATATTTCTCACTCTCACATGATTATCATATTGAGTTAGCCTAGCTAACGGTGAATGGTGCTGTTCCTTCTGAATGTTGACTGGCAGCCTACTAGTTGAAATTGTAGCAGCGAACCTACTACTAGGCTATAGCCTAACTTAGTAGAAACCGAGTAGAGTGCTGAATTCAACAGCTTAGGCCTAGTCATTGCTACAGTTTCTCCTCTCTCCCCAACTCTGTTATCGTCCAGTCCTTTCTCTCTCTTCCCCAGTGGGAGCCAGTCCATTGTATCGGTTCAGGATGCAGGAAAGGGTGTGACAGGGTGTTCCGTCTATTAACCCCTTGGAGGCGACAGCGTTTCCTTTATCCTGTTTAAAGTGGGGATTGGAGAAGGTAGTACATTTTAACGGCAGAATAACACTATCACAAAACATGGTTGTGACTGACGCCTCTGTCGAATGATTGTTGTCGAGTTCCCGCCTGAAAGGGTTGTGGGATTTGGGGTATCAGATTTATTTCTGATAGGTGGGGTGGGGGGGGGGGGGGGGTAGTATGTCATGGGGATAAATTACATTTGAGGGTCTTCTTTTGAAGCGGTAGCATTTAATGTGTGGAATGAAGACGTAGTTTGACCACAGCGACCGTGACCAGGGAATTCCGGGAAGCGTTATGTGTGTATCTGTGCATGTCTGTGTGAGATATATAGTCTGAGAGTATGAGATGGCCAGTCCGTTATAAGTTTGTGGAAGAGCAGCTACATGCTGTGTCTCTGAGAGGATTGGGGGCCTAGTTTGACTGTGTCCCCCCCTCTCTAAGCCTCCCATTTGCTATTGGTCCATAAAGGCCCAGGCCAGGGGCAGTGAGAGCGTTATGGCTCTCTGCCTGGTTTCTGTACTAGGCCCAGCCACCGCTCCTCTCTTCTCCCACAGATCCGGCTTGACTCCCATTCAGAACAGCTGCTGCCATTCAGCACTGCTACTAGTACCAGCTGCTGGGGACTGGGTCGTGGGGAGAGAATGGATAGCATACATGGCTGCTCACATCTGATAAGAAGTCAAAACTGGAAAGCTATTATGAAATCTAAGGCAGGCACATAGTTATGTATAAAACACTTCTAGCATTACGTCTGGGAGTAGCCTACATATTCATAATGGTTTCAAGCAGCAATAAGCTAAATGTAATAGGTTTAACTCGGTTATCTGCAGCAAGGGTTTTGTTTAGCCTATGTTAATTGGCTTATTTGCATGTGCATGGTGAGGCAATTAGATTTTTGGCACCTCGCTGGAGAGATTTTAGCTGAGAGTCTAGATTATGGAGCATATTTGCATACGAATCCGAGGCTAGCGCTTGCAAGTTTGGGCATCAAATCAGTTCTCAAGTTAACCGTCTTTATCCACTGACAGAACGATTTCTATTCTGGTATTTATTATGTCTAGACTTGTTTCTATTTGGCTTCCTGAAGATACAGCTGTGAATGAAAAACCGCCGCCCCCCCCCCTGTTTGAGCGTAACTGTACTCTACCGTTTCCTGTCCGTCTCTGACAGGACGGTGGCTGCAGAGGTCAGGAAGCAGGTATCCAGAGAGTACGGCTCCCCTCAGCTGTCCAAGAAACGAGGAGCACACCAACCTGTAAGTAGCCGTGTGTGTGTGTGTGTGTGTGTGTGTGTGTGTGTGTGTGTGTGTGTGTGTGTGTGTGTGTGTGTGTGTGTGTGTGTGTGTGTGTGTGTGTGTGTGTGTGTGTGTGTGTGTGTGTGTGTGTGTGTGTGTGTGTGTGTGTGTGTGTGTGTGTGTGTGTGTGTTTAGGTATATCACCTTGTTTTTGGTCAGCGCCGCAGTGCTCTTACTGAAGTGGAGCCAGTGTCTATGTATATTGTATACGGGCGTGTCAACTAGACGACTTAGGCTTAATCACTCATATGATCCACCTCTCTTCTTTGCTCACCATCTCGGTGTGGCTTGTGGTCCTGGTGGAATGTTCAGGTGTATGAATATAATGCTTCCCCGGGGCTGCGTTCAGGACATGAAAACTGTTACGTTGAACAGAAGCGGTGCTCTACTGAACGACCAGTTGAGGTTCAAAATGCACCGCTGGCCTTTTTTAAATATGTCACTCGTTGCCTCAAGGCTCACCCACCGAACGGAGCAAACCTATCTCGGTCTGTTCAAGGCTCACCCACCGAACGGAGCAAACCTATCTCGGTCTGTTCAAGGCTCACCCACCGAACGGAGCAAACCCATCTCGGTCTGTTCAAGGCTCACCCACCGAACGGAGCAAACCTATCTCGGTCTGTTCAAGGCTCACCCACCGAACGGAGCAAACCCATCTCGGTCTGTTCAAGGCTCACCCACCGAACGGAGCAAACCTATCTCGGTCTGTTCAAGGCTCACCCACCGAACGGAGCAAACCCATCTCGGTCTGTTCAAGGCTCACCCACCGAACGGAGCAAACCCATCTCGGTCTGTTCAAGGCTCACCCACCGAACGGAGCAAACCCATCTCGGTCTGTTCAAGGCTCACCCACCGAACGGAGCAAACCTATCTCGGTCTGTTCAAGGCTCACCCACCGAACGGAGCAAACCTATCTCGGTCTGTTCAAGGCTCACCCACCGAACGGAGCAAACCTATCTCGGTCTGTTCAAGGCTCACCCACCGAACGGAGCAAACCTATCTCGGTCTGTTCAAGGCTCACCCACCGAACGGAGCAAACCTATCTCGGTCTATTCAAGGCTCACCCACCGAACGGAGCAAACCCATCTCGGTCTGTTCAAGGCTCACCCACCGAACGGAGCAAACCTATCTCGGTCTATTCAAGGCTCACCCACCGAACGGAGCAAACCCATCTCGGTCTGTTCAAGGCTCACCCACCGAACGGAGCAAACCCATCTCCGTCTCTTCAAGGAAACGTTTCGTTCAGGGCAAACTGTTCCGCAAACGTTCAAGCGTACTGAACGCACCTCCGGTATTGATTGTTGTGTGTTATTGATTGATTGGTTGTCAGGTGCCGCTGACAGAGGTGGTGGAGCCTGTGGACTATGAGGATTATGTGAGTAGCCACGCCCCTGGGGCGGAGCCTTGCCCCCTCAGACAGCTGATGGAGTTCCCCCCAGACGACCTGGAGCTCCTCCTGCAGGACAGAGAGTGTACTACACTGGAGCCCCCTCTGCCCGAGGAGGAGTGAGTCACACTAACACACACATTATGTACAGCAGTGTTTCCCCTAGCACTATGTCCCCTTGCTTAGCTCTGTTTCCACCTGCCTAAAATAGTTTGGCTTCAATGGGTTTCAAATGGCAATTTTGAAGACAGGGGCCTGGATGTTGTGTTGAATTCCTTTGTGCCCCGCCTAGAAAAGAATCTAGAGGGTAAGACTGACACACACACGCTCACTCACATAACTAGGACTTCTTGACACTGCATTATCATGCTACTGGACAGGCAGAACACCCTGTACCTTTCCTATGCCATTGTAATATTTATGTCATACTATATCATTCATGTTTTTTTTTTCTTCTCCACAGCACATTTGACCCAAGAGTGAGAGATGCCTTGGCTGTCTACACAGATGACTGGTTGATCATTCAGAGGAAGTGAGTGTCCCTCTATCATGTGTCCCATATGCCACCCTCTTTTCCATTCATTTATCCACATTGATTTTCCATTGATTTGGTTGCAATGGTGCCCATGATGTGCATTATCTCTGTGATTTTAAAGATGAGGATAATGTATTTTGTCTTGTCTGTAGGTATCAGCGTTACAGTACAACCCACACCCCCCACAACTCTGAGCGCCAGAGGGAGAGGCAGCGGGGGCTGGTTAAGCAGACCTTTGAACTGGACGAGGCTGCGGCCACTGACCGCCAGGATGACCAGGACGATGCTAAGCGGCGGTCAGTCTCTCTGGATGACACGCCCCGGGGCAGCTGGGCCTCCAGTATTTTTGACCTGAAGAACTCGTCGCCGGACGCCCTGCTGCCCTCGGTGCTAGAGCGCACAGCTGCAGAGGACATGGACCGCCGCAACGCTGAGGCCCGCCTGCAGGGGCGCCACTCTGACCTGCTGGGGCTCTTCCCTCCTCCCGACGAGGTCTGTCCCAAATAATAATATTCATATCATCCATACACTATTCTCTTCTGTTCGGCTCCGTTGTCTGTTAGCATGTGTTGCTAAAGGGCTAGCCGACTTTGTATAGAATGATATAGCTATAACATAGAAAGTTACGGAAAATACATCACAACTTAATTATATATTTTAAAAAATGTTTCAAAGTTAATTACATGTAGATAATTTTTCTAAAAATCAGGCAGTTCCACCATAGACATTGAAGCACATCAATGAAATAGCCTTCTCAGCCACGTGACCATGTGTTTGCGTATCTTGCCTCTAGGGCTGGGCGATATGACCAAAATATAATAAGGTATTTGAAAATATATGTTTTTAGGGTATTTAATGTTATTTGATGTTTTTGAGTAATAAAGGTTCTACATTTGCTTTGAGTAGTGCGTGCCCCTAGGGTGGCAACATATACAGTTCATTCGGAAAGTATTCAGACCCCTTCACTTTTTACACATTTTGTTACGTTACAACCTTATTCTACAATGGATTTAAAAAATGTTCCTCATCAATTTACACACAATAACCCATAATGACAAAGTGTATTACATTTTTTTTTTAAATACCTTATTTACATAAGTATTAACACCCTTTGCTACAAGACTTCAAATTGTGCTCCGGTGCATCCTGTTTCCATTGATCATCCTTGATGTTTCTACAACTTGGAGTCCCCATATGGTAAATTCAATTGATTGGACATGATTTGGAAAGGCACACATCTGTCTATAAGGTCCCACAGTTGACAGTGCCAAGCCATAAGGTCGAAAGAATTGTCCTTAGAGCTTCAAGACAGGATTGTCGAGGTGCGGATCTGGGGAAGGGTACCAAACAATTTCTGCAGCATTTTAGGTCCCCAAGAACACAGTGGCTTTCGTCATTCTTAAATGGAAGAAGTTTGGAACCACCAAGACTTTTCCTAGAGCTGGCCGCCCGGCCAAACTGAGCAATTGGGGGAGAAGGGCCTTGGTCACGGAGGTGACCAAGAATCTGATGGTCCTTCTGACAGAGCTGTGGAGATCGCAGAATATTCCAGAAGGACAACCATCTCTGCAGCACTTCACCAATCAGGCCTTTATGGTAGGGTGGCCAGACGGAAGCCACTCCTCAGTAAAAGGCACATGACAGGCCACTTGGAGCTTGCCAAAAGGCACCTACAAGATTCTCAGACCGTGATAAACAATATTCTCTGATCTGATTCTCTAGCCAAGATTGAACTCTTTGGCCTGAATGCCTAGTGTCACATCTGGAGGAAACCTGGCACCATCCCTACAGTGAAGCATGGTGGTGGCAGCGTCATGATGTGGGGATGTTTTTCAGCGGTAGGGACTTGGAGACTAGTCAGGAACGAGGGAAAGATGAATGGAGCGAAGTACAGAAGGATCCTTGATGAAAACCTGCTCAGGACCTCAGACTGGGGTGAAGGTTCACCTTCCAACAGGACAACGACCCTAAGCACACAGCCAAGACAATGCAGGAGTGGCTTTGGGACAAGTCTTTGAATGTCCTTGAGTGGCCTACCCAGAGCCCGTACTTGAACCCGAGCTAACATCTCTGGAGAGCCCTGAAAATAGCTGTGCAGCAACACTCCCTATCAACCCCGACAGAGCGGATCTGGAGAGAAGAATGGAGACCCTCCACAAAAACAGGTATGCCAAGCTTGTAGTGTCATACCAAAGAAGACTCGGGCTGTAAAGTTGCTTCAACATAGTACTGAGTAAAGAACCTGAACACATACAGTTGAAGTCGGAAGTTTACATGCACCTTAGCCTCAGATTTCTGACATTTAGTCCTAGGAACAATCCCCTGTTTCAGGTCAGTTAGGTTCATCACTTAATTTTAAGAATGTGAAGTGTCAGAATAATAGTAGAGAATGATTTATTTCAGCTTTTGTTTCTTTCTTCACATTCCCAGTGGGTCAGAAGTTTACATGCTACCAAATACTAATTGAGTGTATTGCCTTTAAAAATGGTTTAACTTGGGTCAAACGTTTTGGGTAACCTTCCACAAGCTTCCCACAATAAGTTGGGTGAATTTTGGCCCATTCCTCCTGACAGAGCTGGTGTAACTGAGTCAGGTTTGTAGGCCTCCTTGCTCGTACATGCTTTTTCAGTTCTGCCCACAAATGTTCTATGTGATTGAGGTCAGGGCTTTGTGATGGCCACTCCAATACCTTGACTTTGTTGTCCTTAAGCCATTTTCCACAACTTTGAAAGTATGTTTGGGGTCATTGTCCATTTGGAAGACCCATTTACAACCAAGCTTTAACTTCCTGACTGATGTCTTGTGATGTTGCTTCAATATATCCCTCTAATTTTCCTCCCTCATGATGCCATCCATTTTGTGAAGTGCACCAGTCCCTCCTGCAGCAAAGCACCCCCACAACATGATGCTGCCACCCCCGTGCTTCGTGGTTGGAATGGTGTTCTTCGGCTTGCAATCCTCCCCCTTTTTCCTCCAAACATAACAATGGTCATTATGGCCAAACAGTTCTATTTTTGTTTCATCAGACCAGAGGACATTTTTCCAAAAAGTATGATCTTTGTCCCCATGTGCAGTTGCAAACTGTAGTCTGGCTTTATTTATGGCAATTTTGGAGCAGTGGCTTCTTCCTTGCTGAGGTAATTCTGAGGCTCAGGTAATGTCGATATAGGACTCGTTTTACTGTGGATATAGATACTTTTGTACCGGTTTCCTCCAGCATCTTCACAAGGTCCTTTGCTGTTATTCTGGGATTGATTTGCACTTTTTGCACAAAAGTACGTTCATCTCTAAGAGACAGAACGCATCTCCTTCCTGAGCTGTATGCCGGCTGTGTGGTCCCATGGTGTTTATACTTGCGTACTATTGTTTGTACAGATGAACATGGTACCTTCAAGCGTTTGGAAATGGCTCCCAAAGATGAACCAGACTTTTCTTCCTGAGGTCTTGTCTGATTGCTTTTGATTTTCCCATAAAGTCAAGCAAAGAGGCACTGAGTTTGAAGGTAGGCCTTGAAATACATCCACAGGTGCACCTCCAATTGACTCAAATGATGTCAATTAGCCTATCAGAAGCTTCCAAAGCCATGACATAGTTTTCTGGAATTTTCCAAACTGTTTAAAGGCACGGTCAACTTAGTGTATGTGAACTTCTGACCCACTGGAATTGTGATACAGTCAATTATAAGTGAAATAATCTGTCTGCAAACAATTATTGGGAAAATGACTTGCGTCGTGCACAAAGTAGATGTCCTAACCGACTTGCCAATACTATAGATTGTTAACAAGAAATTTGTGGCTGTGGTTGAAAGACAAGTTTTAATAACTTCAACCTAAGTGTATGTAAACTTCTGACTTCAACCTTATGTAAGTGTGATTTAAAAAAAAATTTTAATACATTTACAAAAAGTTAAACCATCTGATTTTGCTTTGTCATTATGGGGTATTGTGTGTAGATTAATGAGGAATTGAATCCGTTTTAGAACAAGGCTGTAACGTAACAAAATGTGGAAAAGGTCAAGGGATCTGGATACTTTCCAAATGCACTGTACATTCTAAGTGATTTCAATGAGTCTTTCTCCATTCTGATTGTTTTATACTGTTCTATTCAACTTCAACCAACATTTATTTCCATCCATTTCTGTGCTTATTTGAGATAATTTCCACAATACTACGTAGGGCTGCGTGATATGGGCAGACAATCTATGCCTTATTTTTTACAAAATGTTGCAATTGCAACTTTTAAAAAATTATAATAATGTTTATATATATATATATATTTTTTTTTTTTTAGCTTGCCAAGCCAGTTAAGAACATGTTCTTATTTACAATGACGGCCTACCCCCCGGGCCAAACCCAGACGTACCAGGGACTGTAGTGACGCCACTTGCACTGAGATGCAGTGCCTTCTGGAACTGTTGGAATCATGGAAATAGAATGATTATTATATTATTATTATTATATATATTATTCTAATTCTGTAGTTAGAATATGATAGTTGGCACTTTGAATACAGTGTTGTTTGAATGAAAATGCCAGGGAGGAGTTATTGTGAGAGCGTAGGAACCAAATTTTTGATAAGTGTTTCCCAGGGGACCCTATAATCGTTGGCTACGTTGAATGCTTTATTTTAACTACTTCATTTAGTAAACATTCATGCTTCGCTTATTCCTCTTTGATTTAGAAGATACTGTTGCACAAACAACATGCTGATTTCAGTCTACACCATCACTGGTATTATCAGGCTGTATAACTAGTTATGTTTGTTCTGACTCACTACATTTAATTAGCCAGCTAACCAGTGATTAGCTTTAGCAACTAACACAATTTAGGCCCAACTTGCTTAGAAAAGACAAACGAGCTGTTAGCAGATGTAAGAAACACAAACTAACAGTGTAATTCTGGAACACTAGTTCATGTATATTAAGAAGCAAATAGAAAAACCACATCGTTGTCATCAACATTGTCATTGTAAGCATTTCGCTACGCCTGCAATAACATCTGCTAAGTATGTGTATGTGATCAATAACATTTTCATTTTAGTAATAAAAACAAATGTTTTTGCATGTGTTGCGTTGACAATGCAGACCGAGCACAGGAACAACAAATGCGCTCCATGAGTGCCGGGGAGGGTCTAGGTCTGTGTGGAACGCGGCGTATCAAATTTAACGAACAAAACATTCAGATACCGTTATAGAAGGTAAAGTAAACGCCCAAACCCGGTCAGTGTGTCAATACCGGTATACCATTTACCGCCCAGCCCTACTTGTCTCTGTCTCCTTCTCATGCTCTCTCCCTCTTTCGTTGTGTCTGTGTACACACTACTGTGGTGTCTGTGTCAACGTTGCCATGGCGTCTGGCTGTGTAAATGCTGCCGTCGTGTTGATGTTCTCACGGCTACGTGTGTGTTGTCTGACAGGATGAGGCTGTGGAGAGATGTTCTGTCCCAGAGGTCCCCAAAGAACACTGTGGTCAGAGGATCATGGTCAAGTGTCTGTCCCTCAAGTGAGTGTCTGTCCTTATCGTTCCTAAAAATGATCCTTGTCGGTCACTCTTTCACTTATACCCTTTTCACACTCATGTAAAGTGCTGAGTCACAGTTCAGGTCAGCACAATGGTAAATACATTTTGGAATTTTATTAATTTATCAATCGTATTTCCTTCTCATCCAAACACACGTGCTTTATGTACCCCCCACTACAGATTTGAAATAGAAATTGAGCCAATATTTGGGACTCTCGCTCTCTATGATGTCAAGGAAAAGAAAAAGGTACCTATGAGTTTTCTAGAAATGTTTAGACTGTGTTTATTTTTGAATTATCATATTATGCTTATGTCATGCTGAGCTCATGCTTTGACTGATTACATTATTCTAGCTCTCAGTATGCCTCAAAGGTCTTGTGCTTTAAATCTGAGTCAAAACTTAATTAATATCCCTTGACATACATTTCCTCTTCTCCCTCCCTCCCTCTCCCAGATCTCAGAGGACTTCCACTTTGACCTGAACTCAGATCAGATGAAGGGTTTGTTGCGTCTCCACACACCCCAGACAGCCATCTCCACCCTGGCCCGCTCAGCCATCTTCTCCATCACCTACCCCTCTGCAGACATCTTCCTGGTCATCAAGGTACTGGGCATAGGGCCACCGGGGGGAGGGCACATACAGAGAGTCCACGGAGGCTCTACGTCACATGACAATCTACTGACTCTCTGTAGGACTGTGTCTTGGTCTGGTCACATGTTCAGGAGAAAACCCCTAGTCCATATGAACTTTTTTTAATGATACAAAGTCTTTTATCGTCTATCCACCTTCCACAATTTTTTTAGGTGTGAATTGAATTACACAGCAAATTCTCCACTGTTAAATAAACACTGAGAGAGTTACATTTAACTATCTTCCAGTGTCAATATGGGTCCACACTTTTAAGTGTGAAATTAACACTTTGCTTAGTGTAAAGCCTTATTTGCATATTTCACAGTGTGCCTTACCTTTCGTGTGAGTTGTAGAGTTACCACCCATGACTGTATGTGTTAGTGACAGTGACATAGCTGTTGCATTCATTCATTTTCAGTCCTGTAGCCTTCACTAAGTGAGATCCCAAGTGAATATGTTATCATTAAAATTATATTCTTTAAGACAAGACAAGACATATTTTATAAGCCTTATTTTAAGGGCCTTAGTTTTTCCATAATACAGAGGCCTGCAAGTCAAATATTTATTTTGGTGCGATATATATATATATATTCTTTTACTAAACATACACATACAAACGATAGCGTACAGACGCGCACAAACATCAACAACACTATCTTTGGATGTGACCCAGTCGTTGGTTATAAATGTTCTATTGCCATACTGGCTGGCAACGTTCTTATCCCTTGCTTGCTTGCTTTCTAGCTAGCCAACTACGGCTAACTTGTAGTCATGTCAAAAAAGTGCAGCCAGAATAACAACAAAGTAGCTGCATTTGTTTAAGCTGTTTTCTAGTGACCATTTATTGTAGATACATCCCATGACAATGTCCATATGATGCTCAAATTCGCCTGGCATAGAACATGTGCTCTCTCTCATCAGGACACTGTTGTTCAGAGGAGCAAGCCAACAACACAGCTATAGTAACACTATCACTTCAAACTGAAGTTGGAAAGACTGCAAATTAGCGGTGTTTCGTTTGACCTTTTTTCAATAGACCTTTTTTGTTGTTGTAAATATCCATAAAAATGATGCCAGCTGATTCATGATTTCGACTCGCATAGAAACACTGCCTGTCTGTCTCGTCTCGACTCATTCATTATTATGGGACAGCAGGAGATCTCATTTTAAATATTCAAACAATGTTGCAAATGTTGGTTTATACAAATCTCCCTGTTGAAAACTAAATGTTAGTCTAAAATAAATGTGAGATAATGTCTAGATGCTTTTTAGAGTGGAGATCAGGTGTATAACTTTCCTGCCTGGGCTGATGAGACAGTGGATTGCACAGTCAGATGGAACAGAGCATAAAGGTATTTTGACGCCACTGACTAAATCTGTGACGGCAGTTTTAACCAATCAGCATTCAGGATTAGGCCCACCCGTTGTATAATTAAGAAATGACTCTGCCGTTGTACTGTAGAATTTGTGAATTTTGTCTCTTGTATAGTAAATTCTATACATTAGTTTATACTGGATTAAGCGTACATTTTCATGAACTGTAATTTAGTTATGTTCCAAAATTCCCTCCATCTTGTGCCAATATCAGTTATTTTTAGATAGGCTCTCTGCAAGGTTTTGTATATCTTACCTATCATATTAATATCAGTTTCTGACTCAAATTGGATTCTCTAAAGATTGCTCTGATGTCCAAATTATTTCAAATCGAGACTTTGTGATAATAAACTTTTAAGTTGCATGTATTTGAAAATATCTACACTGGTCAGACCAAAATTGCTTTTTAATTCTGTAATGGAAATACATTTATTTCCTATTACCAAGTCATTGATGGTTTCAGTTTTCTATATGGACCAATTTATCAGTGAATTCTGAAAAGCTTTCCAAGTATTGTTCCATAGGATTGTGTTTTTAAAGAGTGATATTGGTTCTTGTAGAATAGATTTCATTTTCTTCTATATTGTTTGTGTTTTTAACTATAAAGTTGTTTCCTGGTTGCAAAAATTCTAAAATTCACTTCATTTCAGTTTGTGGTAAAACAAACAAGTATAGTGTAGAGAATCATTGTACCATCTAAACCGCTGTGAAATATCTCTTCCATAACCAAAAATATAGTATTTTCAGCTGTTTGAAGCTATTGTACAAAACCGAAAGTAAAAAGAGCAAAAACAAAACTTAAGAACAGTCAACATAGAAATAGTGCACATAGAACAGATCTACTGCTTCTTAGACTTGCTTTCAATGAGAATGACACATCTATGTGAATTAGGTCGGGTTGCCCAAAAAAATAAATCTCTGTATTGCTGCTTTAATGTTCTCAGCTTTATCCTTTTGGAAATTGACACATGAAAGATTCATGGGATGAGCATGCGCATCTTCAATATGAACCCATTGTTCCTCTTTAGTGCATTTAACTCTGCCGCAAGTAGAAGACTTGTGTGGTGAGTTGATACAATTCCCAAGTCTGGAAGGTTAAAACCACCCTCAGACTTAGGAAGATGTAAAACTTTCCTTTTTATTCTTTTGAGTTTTATTTGCAAGTCAAATTATGCTGGCTTGCAAAGTGGTGTAATTTCCATTGGAATCCAGCTTGAATCCAGTGGAGATATCCAACATTTTGAAATGTTTTCACCCACAACCTGCATTCAGAATGACTGCCATGGTCAGGAGGACCCAGATGTGAGACGACCTAAACCATCTAAACTGGAACAATCATTTCAGTAAGGGCGCAATAAATCTAACAGATTAGATTAGTGTAGCATAAGAGTAATAAATCAATCAATTGACACAAACAATTCCAAAAATCTACCAGCATTAGAACACTGGTTATTAACACCAACACTGGGGCTCTTATGTGACACAGAAAAATCAATACAAGGTAACACTGGCCAATTTGCTGTGTAAACTGTATTTGAGCAGACCATCCCAGACAAATCAGTGGAATATCCTTCAGCCACCGGAATGATTCATGCCAAGTGGCTTTGCAATACCTTATCATGGCTGCATTATATCACTTATTTACTTTAGATAAAGTTCTGTAAGCTTTGCCACATGGGTGACAGTGAAGTGCAACGACCTATTTGTCTTTTAACTAGTGAATGTGACGTGAGTTATTCTGAAGATGCATCCAATATTTGCAGTTCATATATCGCTTTAGAAATGTGTGTGCATGCACCATGTGTGCACCATTTGCAAATAATGGTCAGGTCAGCAATGTTCACTGTTACACACGTGTGTGTGTGTGTGTGTGTGTGTGTGTGTGTGTGTGTGTGTGTGTGTGTGTGTGTGTGTGTGTGTGTGTGTGTGTGTGTGTGTGTGTGTGTGTGTGTGTGTGTGTGTGTGTTTCAGCTGGAGAAAGTCCTTCAGCAGGGAGACATAGGGGAATCCTGTGAACCCTACATGGTCATGAAAGAGTCTGACTCATCAAAGGTAACAGTAAGTTCATAGTGTCTATCTTATATTGGTCTTTTCTTTGCATGTGTACATGCGTGCATGGGGTCATGCACATGGGACTCTGTCCAGCTGGGTAGCCATCAGCATTTCTCAATTCTGTCTAGTCAGACAACTGCAATATTTGCAATTCCCTATTCTGAAGCTCAATGTCCAACAAACGCTGAAACATTATATAAATATTACAGTATCACATAGCAAAGGCCTTTTCTCAAGGCCCTTGATAGAGCAAGCTCCCATCCAGTCTTACAGTCCCCACCAGTCAGTCAGTCTCTCTCTGTTTAGCACAAGGAGAAGCTGGAGAAGCTGCGTCAGCAGGCGGAGACGTCGTGTAGCAGGCTGGGGAGGTACAGGATGCCCTTCGCCTGGACGGCCATCCACCTGGTCAACATCGTCAGCAGTGTAGGGGGGCTGGAGCGCTCCGACCCCGACTCTGACTCTGGTAGTTATGACCTCTACCAAACGCCCCCTGGTTTAATCACAGTTAGGATGTCAAGCACATACACAGATCAGTCCCTCCAGGATTTTGTGACATTCTTTTGTGATTTCTGCGGGGTGGGGGGGGGGGGGGATGCTTGATTTTGTGGCAGCTTTTCTGAAATTCTGCGATACATTTTCAGGCGTTTTCTTTTCACATTCATTTCATATAAAGCAATAAGTCATATGTGCTCAGTTTTAGGACGATTTTAAGTAGAATACATAAGACAAACAATTTAAACATCTAAAGTGCTCAATTCTGTTGATTTTTCCTGAGCAAACAGCTCTGTCATAATCCACTCACACACACCTCTCCTCTCTATCAGGCTTGGGGCTTGCTATCAATACGAGACGCACCTTCCATTCCTACTCATTCTCTCCCTCTCACTTACATTTCTTTCTTTAAAGATTAAAAGCTGATCGATCACTTTCAATTTGAGGATCGATATTTCTTGCTGTTAACTTGTCTTCAAAATTCTTGAGCTTGTGATTTTTTTTTTTCTAAAATGGTCGTAAGGGAGAAAAAGAACAGAACACGTAAAAATAAGAGTTGTGGTTGATTATTATTCCTTTTTTTTATCCAGAAAGATGGTGCTTTCCTAAATCCCTATTAAGTTTTGCAGAGAGTTTCAAACGGCAAAGCTGACAAATTGCACTCATTGCTTTGAGCAGCGCTCTCTATAGACAGACTGGGGAGAGCAGAGTGCCGACCACCCTACTAAAGCCATGGTTAGACTGGGGAGAGCAGAGTGCCGAACACCCTACTAAAGCCATGGTTAGACTGGGGAGAGCAGAGTGCCGAACACCCTACTAAAGCCAAGGATAGACTGGGGAGAGCAGAGTGCCGACCACCCTACTAAAGCCATGGTTAGACTGGGGAGAGCAGAGTGCCGACCACCCTACTAAAGCCATGGTTAGACTGGGGAGAGCAGAGTGCCGACCACCCTACTAAAGCCATGGTTAGACTGGGGAGAGCAGAGTGCCGAACACCCTACTAAAGCCAAGGATAGACTGGGGAGAGCAGAGTGCCGACCACCCTACTAAAGCCATGGTTAGACTGGGGATAGCAGAGTGCCGACCACCCTACTAAAGCCAAGGTTAGACTGGGGAGAGCAGAGTGCCGACCACCCTACTAAAGCCAAGGTTAGACTGGGGAGAGCAGAGTGCCGACCACCCTACTAAAGCCATGGTTAGACTGGGGAGAGCAGAGTGCCGACCACCCTACTAAAGCCATGGTTAGACTGGGGAGAGCAGAGTGCCGAACACCCTACTAAAGCCAAGGATAGACTGGGGAGAGCATAGTGCCGACCACCCTACTAAAGCCATGGTTAGACTGGGGAGAGCAGAGTGCCGACCACCCTACTAAAGCCAAGGTTAGACTGGGGAGAGCAGAGTGCCGACCACCCTACTAAAGCCAAGGTTAGACTGGGGAGAGCAGAGTGCCGACCACCCTACTAAAGCCAAGGTTAGACTGGGGAGAGCAGAGTGCCGACCACCCTACTAAAAGCCAAGGTTAGACTGGGGAGAGCAGAGTGCCGACCACCCTACTAAAGCCAAGGTTAGACTGGGGAGAGCAGAGTGCCCACCACCCTACTAAAGCCAAGGTTAGACTGGGGAGAGCAGAGTGCCGACCACCCTACTAAAAGCCATGGTTAGACTGGGGAGAGCAGAGTGCCGACCACACTACTAAAGCCATGGTTTTACTGGGGAGAGCAGAGTGCCGACCACCCTACTAAAGCCAAGGTTAGACTGGGGAGAGCAGAGTGCCGACCACCCTACTAAAAGCCATGGTTAGACTGGGGAGAGCAGAGTGCCTACCACGCTACTAAAGCCAAGGTTAGACTGGGGAGAGCAGAGTGCCGACCATGCTACTAAAGCCAAGGTTAGACTGGGGAGAGCAGAGTGCCGACCGCCCTACTAAAGCCAAGGTTAGACTGGGGAGAGCAGAGTGCCGACCGCTCTACTAAAGCCAAGGTTAGACTGGGGAGAGCAGAGTGCCGACCGCCCTACTAAAGCCAAGGTTAGACTGGGGAGAGCAGAGTGCCGACCACCCTACTAGAGCCAAGGTTAGACTGGGGAGAGCAGAGTGCGGACCACCCTACTAGAGCCAAGGTTAGACTGGGGAGAGCAGAGTGCCGACCACCCTACTAAAGCCAAGGTTAGACTGGGGAGAGCAGAGTGCGGACCACCCTACTAGAGCCAAGGTTAGACTGGGGAGAGCAGAGTGCCGACCACCCTACTAAAAGCCATGGTTAGACTGGGGAGAGCAGAGTGCCGACCACCCTACTAAAGCCAAGGTTAGACTGGGGAGAGCAGAGTGCCGACCACCCTACTAAAGCCAAGGTTAGACTGGGGAGAGCAGAGTGCCGACCACCCTACTAAAGCCAAGGTTAGACTGGGGAGAGCAGAGTGCCGACCACCCTACTAAAGCCAAGGTTAGACTGGGGAGAGCAGAGTGCCGACCACCCTACTAAAGCCAAGGTTAGACTGGGGAGAGCAGAGTGCAGACCACCCTACTAAAGCCAAGGTTAGACTGGGGAGAGCAGAGTGCCGACCACCCTACTAAAGCCAAGGTTAGACTGGGGAGAGCAGAGTGCCGACCACCCTACTAAAGCCAAGGTTAGACTGGGGAGAGCAGAGTGCCGACCACCCTACTAAAGCCAAGGTTAGACTGGGGAGAGCAGAGTGCCGACCACCCTACTAAAGCCAAGGTTAGACTGGGGAGAGCAGAGTGCCGACCACCCTACTAAAGCCAAGGTTAGACTGGGGAGAGCAGAGTGCCGACCACCCTACTAAAGCCAAGGTTAGACTGGGGAGAGCAGAGTGCCGACCACCCTACTAAAGCCAAGGTTAGCGTAGTAAAACGCCACTCACCTTGATTCTTTCAGCGCTTGCCACAGTCTTCCCTGCTACCACTTCAGTCATGGTGATCTGCCGCTACTGTGGGAACTGTTCTCACATTCTCATATGCTTTGCTGATTCCAAGTGACTGTTGATTGTCGAATTTCTCTAGTTTCCAGAAATGTTTGGGAATTGTTTCGTATGGTTGTTAGCTGTTATTTCTGTTGGCAAATGAGATTGTTTTCTGTACATTGTACTGCCTGTCAGCCATCAACAATCACCCATCATCTTTGCACGTGAATACGCTGACAGGCCAGGGGGGAGGCTTTGTTGACGTGTGGTTGGATTGGGCCATTTTCCACGGTAACTGTGCAGTAATTGGTTAAAAATTAAGAAACCTCTTTTGATTGGACCCTTTTTATGCGCAAACATTGGTGGAATTGGTCAAAATTGCGAGCTCTCGCATAATATGCGCTGATTGGTTGATTTTGCATCGAATTATGCGATCGTAGAATCTTGGAGGGACTGACAGGTTCCCTCTTAATAAACACTTGGAAATACATGTTGGAATTCCTTACATCAGTCACACTCAGACACTTCTTGTTGAATAGTGGATATAACAAAAGTGTCACAATTTCATAATAAGTATGTAATAATTCTTATTTAATCTCGAAACGGATGACTTGTCTTTTTGTCAGAGCGGAAAGGCCATGGAACATGGAACGAGAGAAAGAAGAAAGGGTTTGAGCGGATGAGTGTAGGAGAGGACATGTGTAACTTTGCCACCTTCCGTCCAGCCACTCTCACAGTCACCAACTTCTTCAAACAGGTCAGTCAGAATGTTGTGTGTGTGTGTGTGTGTGTGTGTGTGTGTGTGTGTGTGTGTGTGTGTGTGTGTGTGTGTGTGTGTGTGTGTGTGTGTGTGTGTGTGTGTGTGTGTGTGTGTGTGTGTGTGTGTGTGTGTGTGTGTGTGTGTGTGTGTGTGTGTGTGTGCTACCCAGGTGTACAGTGCCTATGATAAGTATTCATCCCATCAGGATTTTTTAAAACATTTTGTTGCGTTACAAATTGGGATTAAAATGTTATAAATGTTGACAAGTAATTGAAATGACTTGGTTATCTAAGTATTCACCCCCTTTGTTATGGCAAGCCTAAATAATTTCAGGAGTAAAAATGTGCTTAACAGATCATATAATAAGTAGTATGGACTCACTCTGTGTGCAATAATAGGGGTTAACATGATTTTTGAATGACAACCTCATCTCTGTACCCCACACATACTATTATCTGTAAGGTCCCTTAGTCACGTAGTGAATTTCAAGCACAGATTCAACCACAAAGAGGAATATTCAGTTGTTAGTTACACTTTGGATGGTGTATCAAAACACTCAGTCACGACAAAGATACAGGCATCCTTCCTAACTGAGTTGCTGGAGAGGAAGGAAACCACTCAGGGTTTTCACCATGTGGCCAATTGTGATTTTAAAACCGAGTTTAATGGCTTGCTTGCCAAAATCTTGTACTATCCCTTTAAATCTCCTAGAAAATGTAATGCAAGACTTGAAAAAAGTGCTGTCTCGCAATTAGCTTGAAGAAATTGGAAAAGAATAATGGGCAAATATTTCACAACCAAGATGTGCAAAGCTCTTAGACTTACTCAAAAAGACGCACAGCTGTAATTGCTGCCAAAGGTGTTTCTGACATGTGTTGACTCAGGGTGAAAACTGATTTAATCAAGAAATGTTTTTCATAATGTATATTTGTATACGATTTTATCTTCTACTTTGACATTGCAGAGTGTTTTGTCTATTTGAATCCCACTTTATAACAATAAAATGTGAAATCCATTGGATATGAATACTTGTTATAGTCACTGTAACCTGTCTCAGATGTGTCTGTGTGCCGATATGCTATGATCTCTGTATCTGTAGGAGGGGGACAGGCTGAGTGATGAAGACCTCTACAAGTTTCTGGCAGACATGCGCAGACCATCCTCTGTCCTACGCAGACTGAGACCTGTCACGGGTACCTATAGGAGGGGGACAGGCTAATTGATGAAAACCTCTACAAGTTTCTGGCTGACATGCACAGCACACACACACAAATGTTTATATGGAATTACCTGCACAAAATTCCTATAGGAATAGAGAATATATTTGATGTTCACAGGTGTAACCTTGTTTTTTCTCTCTTCCTGCTCCTTCTGTTCCTAGCCCAGTTGAAGATAGACATCTCTCCAGCCCCAGACTCTCCTCACTACTGCCTGTCTCCTGAGCTGCTCCATGTCAAGCCCTACCCTGACCTGAGGGTGCGCCCCACCAAGGAGGTGCTGGAGTTCCCTGCCCGCTATGTCTACACCCCTCACACCACCTACAGGTCAGTCTACACCTCTTAAATCACCTACAGGTCAGTCTATACCCCTCACACCACCCACAGGTCAGTCTACGCCCCTCACACCACCTACAGGTCAGTCTACGCCCCTCACACCACCTACAGGTCAGTCTACGCCCCTCACACCACCTACAGGTCAGTCTATGCCCTTCACACCACCTACAGGTCAGTCTACGCCCCTCACACCACTTACAGGTCAGTCTACGCCCCTCACACCACCTACAGGTCAGTCTTCACCCCTCACACCACCTACAGGTCAATCTACACACCTACAGTAGACTCTCACACACTGTTATAGATCATACATAGATTTTATATGTCATGTGCTGCATAAACACCACAGATCAGAAATGATATTTGCAGATTTTTATTTGCACACAAAATATACAATATGACAGCAGTAAGAATGAATTAGAATTCAAATAATAGTACAATAAAAAAGGGCTTGTATTGAACACAATTAATTGTATTCGGAAATATAATACAGTGGTATAAATATATAATGTTATTGTAATTCAGTTTATTGGGTGGGAATGTTTGTTCTGTGTGAATTATGGTTGAATGAGTAGACGGGTAAAGTCATGGAGTGTATTAGCTACAGCAGCGGGTGTTAAGATTCAGTGGAACCATCAGGCGTTGTGACTAAGGACTGGCTGTCTCCTGGCTTCACTCTGAAATAAAAACAAAGCAAACTTCGTCAAACACGGCGTCCATCACTACATCAATCATGGGCAGATTCTATTTAGCATCTTTCAAACTATGTTCAGCTATTATACCCACCAGTTTCTGTAGCTTGGTCAACTGTTGGTTCTGACTCTCAATGCTCTGTTTTTGGAACTGTGTCCATGTTAGCAGGCCCTCCAGAACTCTGGAGTGTTTTAACGCTCTATCCTGAAAACACACACACACACACATCTGAATTTATGAATGGAATAGAACAGATTGAGTGTGTTGGCATTGGATTGTTTGGCGTAATCTGTGTGTGATTGAGAAGTGTACCTTACCTTTAATTCCTGTATGCTGTTGGGGGGGTAGTTCTGAAGGTATGTCTCCAGGTTGATCACCTTGGTCCTAAGATCCCCCTCCTCCTGCTCCACCCGGGCCACCTTGCCCTCGGCCTCCTCAGCCTCTGACTGCAGCCCAGCCATCTGGCCCTTGGAAAAGAGCATCTGGCTTTAAATCCTCTCCCTCCCACTGATCTCAGACCAGCTGCTCAAACTGCCTTGGCCTCAACATACACTGGCTGGCCAATGCCATTCTCTGTTCTCAGAACATTAAGATCTATATTGAGTAAACAAAACGAACATGTACATGGCTCTGTGTTTATGTTGAATATCTAGCCAGATAATTGAGTGCTCAGGTTCATGGCAGTTATTGGCCCATTCAGCCAAATAGCCAATGGTGTCTGTTCAGCTGTTCTCTCTCCCTGTTGGAGCCCAGAGGAATAGAGCTTATCTGACTGACTGGGATTTCAGACTGTTGGCAAAGTAGGGTTATCTCTGTCTGACCTGTCGCTCTGGAGTGAAATCGACAAATTGATCATACTTTTAAGTGCTTAACCCTCTACCAATTGATGACACTGTCAGAGTTAGTTTGAGGTGTCTGACTGGGTGTGTTTTCTCCAGTAAATAGATAAATCTAAAGTACACCTGACAGAGTAGCTAAGGTGCAAGATTGAAATTCTACGGAATAAAAAGCCTCTGCCCACTTAGAGCTATGCACATTTCAGTAATTTAATTGGCAGGTTTCCGTTCACAGTAGACCTTCGTCAGAGCAGGACGAGTATGTTTCCTCACCTGTATCTGTCCTAGCACCTGTCTCATCTGTCTGTCCTTCTCTGCGGCCTGGCCTGCCTCCTGGCCCAGCCTCTCCAGCCTCTCCTCATGTCTCCTCAGCGACCTCTCGATCCGCGCGAACTTGGCATCGGTGCTCTCGTAGATGTGGTGCAGGGTCTCGCTGAACTGCAGCACGCCGTACATCAGCACGTTCATGTCATCAATGGGGGCAGCCTGGTTGTTCTTCTGGGCCTTCCGGACGGGGCTGGCTGGGATCCCTGTTAAACACATGGCCATACACAGCAGGCAGAGTAGTGTGGCCCTCATCCTGACCTGAGGACAGAGGCTATATAGGGAGATTATTTATTTGTCTCTTCAGAGAGACTATCGACTCGAAATCCTGTGAGAATCACCCAGTGCCCCTTCCTATGCCTGTTTGCCTTAAAGTTTTGTTACGGGTGTTGTTGATCCTCAGTTGTCGTTAAAAAAGGTACCTTTTCTCAGCTGTATGTCTAAGTGCCCCAGGTCTGTGGTATCTTTTTAGTCTCACATCGGATATCAGTAATGATACGACTCTTTTATATTGGGTGTTCAAAATGACTGTGAAACATTAGCTCAGTCGTGGTCCAATCAGAGATCAGCTCTGTGGCCTTAGTCAGGCTGACCTTGGCATTCATCCCATCCTCTGGAGTAACTCTGTCAGGCCTCCAGGTGTCAAATACACATGACCTACATTAACATCAACTGAGTCTCTGTTTGTCCTGGTAGATATGGACCAGGGCCTGGTTGCATAAAACATCTCAAGTTTAACTTTAAGTCAGATGCACAAAACATTTTAAGGTGAATTTCTCTCTTAAATGCAGTGAGAAGATTAATGGTGCCCACGAGGTCCCTTAAGTGCTTCCTTCCGTATGGATCTGAATGTCAACAGAATTTGTGAAGGTGAATGTTTTCCTCTGCCCTGGTTGCAGAAGGAAAACCTCAACCAGCTAGCTAGTTACTTAGCTAAACAATGGAAGGTGCACAATCAATGGCTACAAAGCCATCTGGCTAGTTAGCTACCTACTCTGTAGGTTAGCTTGACGTTTTAGAAATGAGTAGAAACAAGTTGAGAAAAAGGTCAAGAAAAGAAACTTGTTTTGTTATCTTCTGAATCAATTTGTTTCTCCCGTCTTGAATGTATAAGTTTTATTTTGCAATCTCCAAAAGAAATGCCCTTTGACAAGACATTCAGTCAGTAATCGGGTCATCTCCATGGTAACCAGGTAATTTTTCTGCCATACATGCCTTCAAACTATCCTTAAGTACCCTTAAGTATGCCCTTACATATGGGAAATGTATGCCCTTACCTATGGGAAATGTATGCCATTACCTTTGGGAAATGTATGCCCTTACCTATGGGAAATGTATGCCCTTACCTATGGGAAATGTATGCCCTTACCTATGGGAAATGTATGCCCTTACCTATGGGAAATGTATGCCCTTACCTATGGGAAATGTATGCCCTTACCTATGGGAAATGTATGCCCTTACCTATGGGAAATGTATGCCCTTACCTATGGGAAATGTATGCCCTTACCTATGGGAAATGTATGCCCTTACCTATGGGAAATGTTTGAGGGGCTCTGCAACGCCGTTCAACAATTATCTTAGGTACGGGAACATTATTCCTTAAGGTAAATCCTTAAGAGAAACACAAGATGTTTTATGCAACCGGGCACAGTATTATATTGGGCTGACCATCAGACCATGACGATATGTCACACTGCTCTGTGTTGTTTGTGAGTGTGTGGATTCTAGATAAATGAACAATGTTCTTGCTAAGTAAATTACATTTTGGATTGGAATATACAGGTATGCTCTGAAGTTCTCTCACATGTTTGACTTGGACAGGAGTTGAAGGTCACTCACACCCTGCTCGGTCACACATGCTTCCTCGAAAACACATGGTTTCTCTCTCCCAATCCTTCTCACTTTATAGGCCTAATTGTTAAGATTTGTTTTTTGATTTGTTATAAATCTGACCTTAATACCACCCTCTAATTTAGGCGAGATATTCTGGTTTTGTAGTCACGTGCCAGATAGAATTGATTTGACCATACATGTTCCCTGTGGTCCATGCGTTAGTTAGGAGGGAGGATATGTTGGCAGGCATCCGCAGCGTGTAGGCTAGCTGAGCTGAAACTAGTGTAATGACCCCTCTATGCCTTCCGGGTTGTATAATGGAATTCAAATTCACTGCCATTTCTTTCTTCTCCCTCATCTTGTCCTCCTCCTCTCCACTTCCAGGAACCTGCTGTATATCTACCCCCAGAGCCTGAACTTCAGCAGTCGGCAGGGCTCAGTCAGGAACATTGCTGTCAAGGTGCAGTTCATGGCAGGAGAGGATCCCAGTCTGGCCATGCCGGTGAGTGATTGGTGGACTGGTGAAGCAGGCCAATCACAAAACAGGAAACCTCTACAGATTTGTAACACAGTGCTCTCAGAACAATGGTGTCCCCCTCACAAAGAAAAGCCTGATGCTGTGAAATATGATGTGCCCCACAAGAGTAGGTCACTCTACAAGAATGTCTAGTGTGTTTAACTGAGTTGGGGGTAGGTAACCCTAGTTCCTGTTTTTTGGAAACAGCTAACCTTTTTGATGGTTCTAACAAACTGAAGGAGGGTTTTACTGCAGAATGAACTTCCTGTCTAAAAGCTGTGGTGTTCAGTCTCAGTGCAGTGGATTCTTAATCTGATTGGAGCCTTTAGGACACACCCTAATCTAATCTGGGACCCTGGCAACAATGTCCTAATCCATTGACGGAGCCCTGTGGAGAATTCTAAACAACTATTGGACATATTCCCAGTCCATAAGATGTCAAAAAGAAAAACTCATATTCAACTAATGATGTTTAGAAACCAGCTAATTATCAATGACTTCATCTGGAAGAATTCCAACTGTAATGCTAAGGAACCTTACATTTAATTTAATGTGACATGTTATTTACATAGCAGTTCTGAGAAGGATTCTGGTAAATTCCTTAATGGACATACAGAGTTACAAAACATTAGACAGACTGACCAGATGAAAGCTTTGATCCCTTTATTGATGTCAATTGTGAAATTCACAGTGTAGATGAAGGGGAGGAGAAAGGTTGAATATGGATTTTTAGGTTTATAGACAGTTGAGACATGGATTGTGTATGTGTGCCATTCAGAGGGTGAATGGACAAGACAAACGATTTAAGTGCCTTTGAACGGAGTTTCTTAGCAGGTGCCAAGCACCGGTTTGAGTGTGTCAAGAACTGCAACGCTGCTGGGTTTTTCACGCTCAACAGTTTCCCTTGTGTATCACGAATGCTCTGAGGGCAAAGGTGGTTTGTGCGAGGGCATAGATCCAATAAACACTGTCTCCTCTCATCATAATAGGTGATCTTTGGGAAATCCAGCTGTGCTGAGTTCTTCACGGAGGCTTATTCACCCGTCATCTACCATGACAAGTAAGAGCATGTTCCCTTCCACACCTTTCCTGTTACACTCATCCTCTCATTCTTCCCTCCTCCTCCCATTCCCTCTCTCACCTATCACTCTCTCTTCCACACTCATCCTCTCATTCTGTCTCTTTCCTCCTCCCCTTCCCTCTCACCTATCACTCTCTCTTCCACACTCATCCTCTCATTCTCTCTTTTCTCCTCCCCTTCCCTCCTCCTCCCCTTCCCTCTCTCACCTATCACTCTCTCTTCCACACTCATCCTCTCATTCTGTCTCTTTCCTCCTCCCCTTCCCTCCTCCTCCCCTTCCTCTCTCACCTATCACTCTCTCTTCCACACTCATCCTCTCATTCTGTCTCTCTCCTCCTCCCCTTCCCTCTCACCTATCACTCTCTCTTCCACACTCATCCTCTCATTCTGTCTCTTTCCTCCTCCCCTTCCCTCCTCCTCCCCTTCCCTCTCTCACCTATCACTCTCTCTTCCACACTCATCCTCTCATTCTGTCTCTTTCTCATCCCCTCCCCCTCCCCTTCCCCTTCTCTCTCACCTATCACTCTCTCTTCCACACTCATCATCTCATTCTGTCTCTTTCCTCCTCCCTTCCCTTCCCCCCTCCCTCCTCCCTTCCTCTCTCCACACTCACCTCATTCTGTCTTTCTCCTCCTCCCCTTCCCTCTCACTCTCTCTTCCACACTCATCCTCTCATTCTGTCTCTTTCCTCCTCCCCTTCCCCCTCCTCCCCTTCCCTCTCTCACCTATCACTCTCTCTTCCACACTCATCCTCTCATTCTGTCTCTCTCCTCCTCTCCTTCCCTCTCACCTATCCTCTCTCTTCCACACTCCCTCTCATTCTGTCTCTCTCCCTCCTCCCTTCCCTCTCACCTCCTCTCTCTCCACACTCATCCTCTCATTTTGTCTCTTTCCTCCTCCCCCTTCCCTCCTCCCCTTCCCTCTCTCACCTATCACTCTCTCTTCCACACTCATCCTCTCATTCTGTCTCTTTCCTCCTCCCCCTTCCCTCCTTCCTCCTCCATTCTGTCTTCCCTCTCTCACCTATCACTCTCTCTTCCACACTCATCATCTCATTCTGTCTTTCTCCTCCTCCCCTTCCCTCTCACCTATCACTCTCTCTTCCACACTCATCCTCTCATTCTGTCTCTTTCCTCCTCCCCTTCCCTCCTCCTCCCCTTCCCTCTCTCACCTATCACTCTCTCTTCCACACTCATCTTCTCATTCTGTCTCTTTCCTCCTCCCCTTCCCTCTTCCTCCCCTTCACTCTCTTCCACACTCATCCTCTCATTCTGTCTCTCCTCCTCCCCTTCCCTCCTCCTCCCCTTCCCTCTCTCACCTATCACTCTATCTTCTACACTCATCCTCTCATTCTGTCTCTCCTCCTCCCCTTCCCTCTCTCACCTATCACTCTCTCTTCCACACTCATCCTCTCATTCTGTCTCTTTCCTCCTCCCCTTCCCTCCTCCTCCCCTTCCCTCTCTCACCTATCACTCTCTCTTCCACACTCATCCTCTCATTCTGTCTCTTTCCTCCTCCCCTTCCCCTCCTCCCCTTCACCTCTCACCTCTCTCTTCCACACTCATCCTCTCATTCTGTCTCTTTCCTCCTCCTCCCTCCTCCTCCCCTCCCTCTCACCTATCACTCTCTCTTCCACACTCATCCTCTCATTCTGTCCTTTCCTCACCCCTTCCCTCTCCCCTCACTCTCTTCCACTCTCTCTTCCACACTCATCCTCTCATTCTGTCTCTTTCCTCTCTCCTCCTCCTGTCTCTTTCCTCCTCCCCTTCCCTCCTCTCTCACCTATCACTCTCTCTTCCACACTCATCTTCTCATTCTGTCTCTTTCCTCCTCCCCTTCCCTCCTCCTCTCCCCTTCCTCTCTCTTCCACACTCATCCTCTCATTCTGTCTCTTTCTCCTCCACTTCCCTCCTCCTCCCCTTCTCTTCCACACTCATCTCTCATTCTCCTCCTCCCCTTCCCTCCTCCTCCCCTTCACTCTCTCACCTATCCTCTCTTCCACACTCATCCTCTCATTCTGTCTCTTTCCTCCTCCCCTTCCCTCCTCCTCCCCTTCCCTCTCTCACCTATCACTCTCTCTTCCACACTCATCCTCTCATTCTGTCTTTCTCCTCCTCCTCCTCCCCTTCACTCCTCTTCCACACTCATCCTCTCATTCTGTCTCTTTCCTCCTCCCCTTCCCTCCTCCTCCCCTTCCCTCTCTCACCTATCACTCTCTCTTCCACACTCATCCTCTCATTCTGTCTCTCCTCCTCCCCTTCCCTTCCCTCTCTCACTCTCTCTTCCACACTCATCCTCTCATTCTGTCTCTCTCTCCTCCCCTTCCCTCTCACCTACACTCATCCTCTCATTCTGTCTCTTTCCTCCTCCCTTCCCTCCTCCCCTTCCCTCTCTCACCTATCCTCTCTTCCACACTCCTCTCATTCTGTCTCTCTCCTCCTCCCTTCCCTCTCACCTATCACTCTACACTCATCTCTCATTCTGTCCACACTCATCCTCTCATTCTGTCTCTTTCATCATCTCATTCTGTCTCTTTCCCCCTCCCCTTCCCTTCCCACTCCTCCTCCCTCATTCTGTCTCTTTCCTCCTCCCCTTCCCTCCTCCTCCCCTTTCCCTCTCACCTATCACTCTCTTCCACACTCATCCTCTCATTCTGTCTCTTTCCTCCTCCCCTTCCCTCCTCCTCCCCTTCCCTCTTCCACACTCATCCTCTCTTCTGTCACACTCATCCTCTCATTCTGTCTCTTTCCTCCTCCCCTTCCCTCCTCCTCCCCTTCCCTCTCTCACCTATCACTCTCTCTTCCACACTCATCCTCTCATTCTGTCTCTTTCCTCCTCCCCTTCCCTCCTCCTCCCCTTCCCTCTCTCACCTATCACTCTCTCTTCCACACTCATCCTCTCATTCTGTCTCTTTCCTCCTCCCCTTCCCTCCTCCTCCCCTTCCTCTCTCACCTATCTCTCTCTTCCACACTCATCCTCTCATTCTGTCTCTTTCCTCCTCCCCTTCCCTCCTCCTCCCCTTCCCTCTCACCTATCACTCTCTCTTCCACACTCATCCTCTCATTCTGTCTCTTTCCTCCTCCCCTTCCCTCCTCCTCCCCTTCACTCTCTTCCACACTCATCCTCTCATTCGGTCTCTTTCCTCCTCCCCTTCCCTCCTCCTCCCCTTCACTCTCTCACCTATCTCTCTCTTCCACACTCATCCTCTCATTCTGTCTCTTTCCTCCTCCCCTTCCCTCCTCCTCCCCTTCCCTCTCACCTATCACTCTCTCTTCCACACTCATCCTCTCATTCTGTCTCTTTCCTCCTCCCCTTCCCTCCTCCTCCCCTTCCCTCTCACCTATCACTCTCTCTTCCACACTCATCCTCTCATGCTGTCTCTCCTCCTCCCCTTCCCTCCTCCTCCCCTTCCCTCTCACCTATCACTCTCTCTCCCCTCAGGTCTCCAGAGTTCTATGAGGAGGTGAAGATGAAGATTCCAGCCAATCTGACAGACAACCACCACCTCCTGTTCACCTTCTACCACATCAGCTGTCAGCCCAAACAGAACACGCCCCTGGAGACCCCTGTGGGATACACCGTGAGTACGCTTCACAGGGACCCAGAGGTTTTTCCACTTACCTGACCAGGGAAACCTATGGACCCAAGTTAGGGTGCCTCCCTACCCATTACATACCTCAGTTACAAGCTACTAATATTTAGGCCTTTGAAACACTAGAAGTGTCATCAGTGATTGGCTGTGCTGTGTCTTTTATTTATGTGTGATGTAACAAGGTGCATTAAATTGTCTGTCCACAGTGGATTCCTCTGATGCAACATGGCCGCCTACGGACCGGTTCCTTCAGTCTGCCCGTCTCTGTGGAGAAACCACCACCCAGCTACTCCGTCCTCACCCCTGACGTAAGTGTGCGAGCACATGCATGCTCAGTTCTCATGAACTCACAAGTTTGTATGCTTAGTCTGTGTGTGGCTGAGTTTTGATGTAGGTAATGTGTGTGTGTATTGCAGGTGCAGCTTCCAGGCATGAAGTGGGTGGATAATCACAAGCAGGTGTTCAATGTGGAGGTGACAGCTGCCTCCTCAGTTCACACTCAGGTAACTCTCTTTCTCTCGCTCTCTCTCTCTCCCTCTCTCACTTCTCTCCTCTCTCTCTCTCTCTCTCTCTCTCTCTTTACCTCACTTTCTCTAATACTCTATTCAATGGGATTGTAAATTAAATGAATTACCCCCCCCCCCCCCCCCCATGTGACTTTGTCTCTTAGGACCCCCACCTGGATAAGTTCTTCACCCTGTGTTATGTCCTGGAGGAGTACTCGTTCCCGTTTCGTCTGAAGGACTGTATCATCAGTGAGTCCAACGTGGAGGGTGAGCTGAAGGCCAGCATGACCGGCCTGCGGGGGGGCGCTACTCGACACCTGCGTCCGCTTCCTCCACCAGCTGCTCTCCAAACTCATCCTGCTCATCGTCCACCCGCCCGTCATCGCAGGACAGATCGGTGAGTGGCTTGGCTGACTTTACAGAGGGCGGCCATCTTAGATTGACTCATCCCTCATCGCCCTTTCAAGATCCTCATCTCTCGCGCAGAAACACTCCTGGTCAAATATTTCTCCCAGGTCTAGGATACATTTTTCAAATATTCTATGTCTACGCTCGATTGAGCTTGCCTTGTACAATGTAATAAATGGAACAGTCCCAAAAGTGCAAACCCATGTGTGATCTCTGCCTCTTTTTCCCCCATTCCCATCTCTCAGTGAACCTGGGCCGTGCAGCGTTCGAGGCCATGTCCCTGCTGGTCAACCAGATCCATAAGAACCTGGAGGGGAACCAGGACCAGCATGGCAGGAACAACCTTCTGGCCTCCTACATCCACTACTGCTTCCACCTGCCCACTGCTGAACCTGCCATGCCCCCTACTGGTGAGGAATGGAACAGCAGACAATGAAGATTCACTGTATCTCCACACCAGCTGTAATGATGTAGTCCCAATGCTTTCAAGGAAGAGTATTTTAATCTATCCATGTCTCTGATGTGCTTGGGTGTGATTCATTTAACCTTGTGGTTGGAGAATTCTCACTCAAGTACTAAAACGAGCATAAGTGTGTCTTTTGGTATCAGTGCCCTCCTCTTCTCCCTGACCAGGGGGTGCCACCCCGGCCTACGAGCTGCCTATCCAGTACGCCACGTTGTCCAGGGCAACGGCCCGCCCCAGCACCCTGCACTTGGCCCGCTCCAAGAGCATCAGTAACTCCAACCCTGACCTGGCCAGCACCCCCACGTCACCTGACGAGGAGGTGCAGAGGATCATCGGCAGCAAGGTCAGTTCTACCTCCAATACAAATCAAATGGTATTGATTTGAGTTCTCGCATTGGCTCCTCTCTGGTAATACAGCTATGTTAGACATTGCCTTTTTCCTGTCTAGGTACTGTAAATACAACCTGTTCTGTCCTCTGTCTTGGGTGTTTGTTGGTTGTATTTACTATAAATACAACCTGTCCTGTCCTGTCTAGGTACTGTAAATACAACCTGTTCTGTCCTCTGTCTTGGGTGTTTGTTGGTTGTATTTACTATAAATACAACCTGTCCTGTCTAGGTACTGTAAATACAACCTGTTCTGTCCTCTGTCTTGGGTGTTTGTTGGTTGTATTTACTGTAAATACAACCTGTCCTGTCTAGGTACTGTAAATACAACCTGTTCTGTACAGTAAATACATCCTCTGTCCTGTCCTGTCTAGGTACTGTAAATACAACCTGTCCTGTCTAGGTACTGTAAATACAACCTGTTCTGTACAGTAAATACATCCTCTGTCCTGTCCTGTCTAGGTACTGTAAATACAACCTGTCCTGTCTAGGTACTGTAAATACAACCTGTCCTGTCTAGGTACTGTAAATACAACCTGTTCTGTCCTCTGTCTTGGGTGTTTGTTGGTTGTATTTACTGTAAATACAACCTGTCCTGTCTAGGTACTGTAAATACAACCTGTCCTGTCTAGGTACTGTAAATACAACCTGTCCTGTCTGGGTACTGTAAATACAACCTGTTCTGTACAGTAAATACATCCTCTGTCCTGTCTAGGTACTGTAAATACAACCTGTCCTGTCTAGGTACTGTAAATACAACCTGTCCTGTCTAGGTACTGTAAATACAACCTGTTCTGTCCTGTCTAGGTACTGTAAATACAACCTGTCCTGTCTAGGTACTGTAAATACAACCTGTCCTGTCTAGGTACTGTAAATACAACCTGTCCTGTCTAGGTACTCCTGTTCTGTCCTGTCTAGGTACTGTAAATACAACCTGTTCTGTCCTGTCTAGGTACTGTAAATACAACCTGTCCTGTCTAGGTACTGTAAATACAACCTGTCCTGTCTAGGTACTGTAAATACAACCTGTCCTGTCTAGGTACTGTAAATACAACCTGTCCTGTCTAGGTACTCCTGTCCTGTCTAGGTACTCCTGTCCTGTCTAGGTACTGTAAATACAACCTGTCCTGTCTAGGTACTGTAAATACAGCCTGTCCTGTCTAGGTACTGTAAATACAGCCTGTTCTGTCCTGTCTAGGTACTCCTGTTCTGTCCTGTCTAGGTACTGTAAATACAGCCTGTTCTGTCTTGTCTAGGTACTGTAAATACAACCTGTCCTGTCTAGGTACTGTAAATACAGCCTGTTCTGTCCTGTCTAGGTACTGTAAATACAGCCTGTCCTGTACTGTAAATACAACCTGTCCTGTCTAGGTACTGTAAATACAACCTGTCCTGTCTAGGTACTGTAAACACAACCTGCCCTGTCTAGGTACTGTAAATACAGCCTGTCCTGTCTAGGTACTGTAAATACAGCCTGTTCTGTCTTGTCTAGGTACTGTAAATACAACCTGTCCTGTCTAGGTACTGTAAATACAACCTGTTCTGTCCTGTCTAGGTACTGTAAATACAACCTGTCCCTGTCTAGGTACTGTAAATACAGCCTGTCCTGTCTAGGTACTGTAAATTTAACCTGTCCTGTCTAGGTACTGTAAATTTAACCTGTCCTGTCTAGGTACTGTAAATACAACCTGTTCTGTCCTGTCTAGGTACTGTAAATACAACCTGTTCTGTCCTGTCTAGGTACTGTAAATACAACCTGTTCTGTCCTGTCTAGGTACTGTAAATACAACCTGTTCTGTCCTGTCTAGGTACTGTAAATACAACCTGTTCTGTCCTGTCTAGGTACTGTAAATACAACCTGTTCTGTCCTGTCTAGGTACTGTAAATACAACCTGTTCTGTCCTGTCTAGGTACTGTAAATACAACCTGTTCTGTCCTGTCTAGGTACTGTAAATACAACCTGTTCTGTCCTGTCTAGGTACTGTAAATACAACCTGTCCTGTCTAGGTACTGTAAATACAACCTGCCCTGTCTAGGTACTGTAAATACAGCCTGTTCTGTCCTGTCTAGGTACTGTAAATACAACCTGTCATGTCTAGGTACTTTAAATACAACCTGTTCCGTTTCTTCTCTAGTTGGGGAAGACAAGGCACTACGTGACAAACTCCTGAATATGTTATCTGTGTGCTTATGATAGTGTTGCTGCCTCTTCCAGTCTAAACGTAGACACTTACTCAAATCGGGGTTAAATGGCATTCAGGCTGTTTAAATGTACGCGGAATGTCTGTCTGATGTGTTTCCTGTGAATAAACATACAATCAGACTCCCCTCGTCCTCCTGTAGTGGCCCTCCAGTGTCGTATCTTGATGTGCATGCCTGTGATTCCTGCCTGTCTGTGCCAATGGTTGGTTGATTCTACCGCTGTTGTCAATTATGCAATCATGTGATGTGCCTATGTCTGTCTGGCCCTCTGTGTTCTATCCCTTGCTACCCCCCCCCCCCCGTCTCTCTCTCTCGCTCTCTCTTTCTCATTTGACCCTAGTCTCCACCCCTCCTTCCCACCCTCCCTAACCTTCCGTCCCTCCCTCTCTCCCCCATGGCCTGTGGCTGCCTGTGTGTCGGTGTGGTGGCTGATGTGATATGATGTTCTAGGGGATAGACCGCTCCCACTCCTGGGTAAACTCTGCTTATGCCCCCGGGGGCTCCAGAGCTGTGCTACGCCGGAACCCCAACTTCACCTGTGAGCTCAAGCAGGTGCCAACAACCCTCCTTCCCTACCTTCAACTACCTACCTACCCCTCCTCCATGGGTGCCGGTTCATTCAGTAACGAGAATTGTTCAGAACGTTGCAGAGAGAAATACAATGACTAGAGCAGACATTGTTCCCTATTCTACACGAGCCAATGGCGTCTGTTCTACCCGATACATTTCTATCTGAACATGCTGTAACGCTTTGGCCACCAGAACAAACCCCATGTTCACCCCGTACCCAACAAACACCCTCCTCGCTGCCCTTCCCTCCTCCACTCCTATGTGGCTGCTGCGCTGTGTGTTTGTCTACGGTCCGTTTTGTCAGCTGTCTGTCTGTCATTGGTCTGTTCCTTTTCGCCCTCCTTGGCTGAGCTCGACTCAGCCTCGTTAATTCACAACGATGCTTTTCACTAGGATCACATTTCATCCTACCAACCGCATGGGACATCTGAACCTCAATTGGCACTAACGTCAGTTATATCCAAGCTAGTCCGTTGAGTCCAGGAAGTCCTCTAGCCATCCATCACATTTCTTGTATTTTTCATTCATCTTTATTCCACCTTGCTGACTCCTGCTCTTTGTCTTCATCACTGTGTTTCCATCGCTCCGCTACTCTTGTCAGGCAAGTGATCGTGGCTGCAATCGCATGTCTGCCTTTGTGGACAGCGCCACCTTCTGTTCAGCTCCAACAAGACAGATTGCCAAGAAGGTACCGTTGTCATACACTGTCTAAAACACGATATTAACACCCTTGTCCGTCCTCACCCATGCTGTGTTTGTCAGAATGTGTAACACACACACACAGGTGCTTATCAGTTCATATTGTGTGTGTGTGTGTGTGTGTGTGTGTGTGTGTGTGTGTGTGTGTGTGTGTGTGTGTGTGTGTGTGTGTGTGTGTGTGTGTGTGTGTGTGTGTGTGTGTGTGTGTGTGTGTGTGTGTGTGTGTGTGTGTGTGTGTGAGCGAGATAAGTAGTTGTTTAATGCATCAGCTTTTGAATGTTGACACAGTCATCAAAGCCAGGTATGAGTAAAGTTCGTTATCTGGGATCTCCCAGAATAAGCCTACATTATAAGACCTGTTAGTGTTCTAGAATATTAGTGTTAACACTGTGTGTGTTAGCAGACAGACAGACCCTACCTTTTTATGAGAGATTGTATGGTACTGGTGTTAGCTCAGTATTTTCACACGTTCACATTTTTACCTGGGTATTTCAGCTAGCTTTTCCTGCGTTAGCCACTGTGTTGCTAACCGTGGTGTACTGCGCTCTGCCTGGGTGTTTCTCTCTGATTCTGTTTACTAACGGGTGCAGCTGCTCCATGAGGAGCTGGCACTACAGTGGGTGGTGAGCACCAGCACAGTGAGGGAGGCGGCACTGCAACAGGCCTGGTTCTTCTTCCAGCTCATGGTACGTATCTGAATGATGAGGATGATGACTGTTGTGTCTTGCATGGCATCGTTCATGAGATCTTGATCTTACTCACTCGTCCTCATCACACAGGCCGTTTATGGATTTCCGTAAATCAAGAAACAGTTGGTCAAATTTGTCATTCACAGAAAAGCGTGAAGGAATGTGATGTTTTACATAGCCAGTGTTCATTTGAAGAATTAGATACAATCAGTGATCCCTCTTTTCCTCCTCTCCCAGACGAAGAGTATGTCCCACCACCTGTTCCTGTGCTCCCGGATAGACCTTCCCAGACGCCAGCGCTTCCCAGACCGCTTTGTGGATGACATCGCTGCTCTAGTGGGGGCTATCAGTGCTGATGTAGCGGGGCGATACCACAAGGTACAGTGGCCACAACCCAAGGGCCATTAGAACGTAGGAGTCACGTTTCCCTTTTTTAGGGAATACAAAGTATAACTTCTGTCCTTTTAGCCCTTCCCATATTCTCTAATCACAGACTTTCTCTCCCTCCTTCCCTGTCTCTCTCTCAGGATGTGGAGCTTGTGGAGAGGTTGAACAGCAGTCTGGCCTTCTTCCTGAATGACCTGCTGTCTCTCATGGACCGGGGTTTTGTCTTCAACCTCATCCGCTCCTACTACAAACAGGTACACACACATACACAGGTCCTGTCATCTGCTCCAACGATAAACACAGACACCCACTCACCCACTCTCAGACAGTGAGTGTCTGGTTCTACTACAAACAGGCACGTACGAACATGAATACAGACAGTGTCACTATTCTGCCACAATACAAGGCAGTATTTACACCCACTGTCAGTCATCACAAATGACAAACACACATGACATCATTTGCTTTTACTGCAACCCATCCCTGAATACGTTGTCTTACACATACCTGAACCATATGTCTCTCTGTGTGTGTCTGTGTGTGCCAGATTGCCAACAAGTTCCACACAGCCCAGAACCCCAGCTCTCTGACTGCTCTGAGAATGGACTTCACCCGCATTGTGTGCAGCCATGAGCACTACGTCACCCTCAACCTACCATGCTCCACCCTCAGCCCCCCCCGCCTCGCCCTCCCCCCTCCACCTCCTCCACCACCTCCCAGGTAGCTCCATCCCTTACTAGGCAACACAGTGATCTTGACCAAGGGCCAACTTTGTCATCTGCGGACATCTGTAGTAATACTCTTGCTAGAAAGTCCTCCCTCTCCCTCCTCTCACCATCCATCCATCTCCCTCCCTCTCTCAGGGTTCAGCGTTCTCCAGTATGCACCAGGACCAGGGTGTGGCCAGTATGTTTGAGCTCTCCGTCCCCTTCAGACAGCAACACTTCCTGTCTGGCCTGCTGCTGACTGAACTATCCCTCATCCTGGAGCCTGATGGGGAGGGGTGAGGAGGCTTCACACACACACACACACACACAATTAGACGCATACGGCATGTACTGACTCATTCAGTCTCCCCCAGGGTGTTTTTCCTGCATAAGAAGGCCATCAGTGCAGTCCACTCTCTGATGTGCAGTCATGATGCGGACCCTCGCTATACGGACCCCCAGGTGCGAACCCACATCGCCCAGCTCTACCTGCCCCTCATCCCCATCGTCATGGACACCCTACCCCAGCTCCATGACTTCACAGGTGAGAAGGAAACGTGCCAAAAATATCCAGCAAGTTTTTGGGGGGTAGTAAAAAAAAAAAAAAGACTGTCCAATCACCAGGAATGAATTTAGGAAGTCTGTTCCCAAGTATTCCCACAAATAAAAAAGAGATATGTCTCAATATAATCAATATATGAAATATTGTTATTCTCAAATACAATCTTTTTTTGGGCTTAGTTGTGGTCAATTCGCAGTGTATAAATTATTATATTTATGTTATGGCCCCCCCAACCATCCGCTCCAACAAAAATCGTCCCGCGGCCTAATCTAGTTGCCTACCCCTACTGTAGATTAACCAGCATCATCTTCCTCTTCTCTGACCATGTGGCATTGTGTTTAAACCCTGATTGGAGGTGGGAGATTGCATGCTAGTTAGTTACTCTCGCTTAGGTTGATAGAATCAGCAGTATGTTTTGTTCCTGTGTTTGTCAGACACTTCTCCCGCCCGGGGCCGCCACGCCCCCGCTATGCAAGACGATGGGGACCCAGACAACGGAACCATCAGTCAGTCTGTCGCCATGGCGATCGCTGGCTCCCCGCTGCCGCATGCCAAAGCCCCCAACTTCACCATGCCCACGGTGGTGAGTAATGAGAAACCATCAGCCCCCCTCTGCTGTGTGGAGCTTACTGCCTCAGGCTTTCATATCTCAGGCATTTTTAGTAACTCCAGTAACCCTGGTAACGATTGGACTTATTTACTCCCTCCCCTGTTATTGAGATCCTTTGTAGTACACTTTCACACTAAGGTACAGTACCAGCATGGGGCAAATCCACAACACCAGAGGGTGTACAGCATGCCTTCTAATGACAGCCTCCACACTGAACTACCCCTCACTACCTGTAGATGGCTCACTGCTCATCAGCTCCTCTGACACTCTTTCTCATCCACTTAGTTTGCAAAGTGACATCAGGGAAAACTCCTAGCCCTAATGTGGGTGTTCATCTCCCTCCCAGGCTGGTCGTCAGTGCAGCTCTCTGTCGGCAGAGTGCAGTAGGACTCTGCTAGTGTCTTTCCTGTGGGTCCTGAAGAACGCAGACGCTGCGCTGCTGGAGAGCTGGGTGTCGGACCTCTCTGTGCTGCAGATCAACAGGCTGCTAGACCTGCTGCACCTCTCGGTGTCCTGCTTCGAGTACAAGGTAGGCACCACTTCTGTCCCCCCCTCACTGATCAGACCTGCTGCACCTCTCGGTGTCCTGCACCACTTCGATCAGACCTGCTGCACCTCTCGGTGTCCCGCTCGAGTACAAGGTAGGCAGGATCACCACTACAAGGTCTGTCCCCCCTCACTGATCAGACCTGCTGCACCTCTCGGTGTCCCGCTTCGAGTACAAGGTAGGCACCACTTCTGTCCCCCTCACTGATCAGACCTGCTGACCTGCTGCACCTCTCGGTGTCCTCACTGATCAGACCGCTGCACCTCTCGGTGTCCCGCTTCGAGTACAAGGTAGGCACCACTTCTGTCCCCCCTCACTGATCAGACCTGCTGCACCTCTCGGTGTCCCGCTTCGAGTACAAGGTAGGCACCACTTCTGTCCCCCCTCACTGATCAGACCTGCTGCCCGCTTCGACAAGGTAGGCTTCTGTCCCCCCTCACTGATCAGACCTTCACCTGGTGTCCCGCTTCGACCACCACTTCTGTCCCCCTCACTGATCAGACTCTCATACCCCTGTTGGAATACCTGAATACCTATTATAGCCGTTCTGACCGTTCCATCTCTGATTGGTTGTCCCAGGGGAAGAAGGCTCTGGAGCGTATCAACAGCCTGACGTTTAAGAAGTCTCAGGACATGAAGGCCCGTCTAGAGGAGGCCATACTGGGAACCATCGGAGCCCGACAGGAGATGGTCCGTCGCTGCAGAGGTACCAGCACCGGATGGGCCTTCAAAGTTTGAGATTTTTCTACATGCAATGTCCCTTTGGGGTTGTTACAAGTGTCCTTATGTTTTTGTTTTTGTTCAGAGCGGAGTCCATATGGCAATGAGAATGTCAGATGGCGGAAGAACGTCACTCACTGGAGACAGAACACAGACCGAGTCGACAAGTAGGTCCCCGCCATATGCACAGATTAATGCTGAGGTAGACCAATGACTCGATAGAACTTGTCATCAACGGTCTGTGTTCAGTATTTGTGTAGGCACGTGGTATAGCGTCTTTTGTACGTATTTGTGTGTGTCTGAGGGATTGTAAAACCCTGTTTCGTTGCAGAACTAAGGCGGAGACGGAGCAGGAGTCCGTGGTGGATGGAAACCTGGCCACTGAAGCCTCTCTGGTCGTCCTGGACACGCTGGAGATCATAGTGAAGACGGTGCTGGCGTCGGAGCTGAAGGAGAGTGTTTTGGGAGGGGTGTTGAGAGTCCTCCTCCACAGCATGGCAGGGAGTCAGAGTGCCCTCTTCCTGCAGCACTGCTTCACTACACAGAGGGGACTGGTCTTTAAGGTGTGTGTGTTTGCCGCCCGTATGTTAGTTACACACACAAAGTGTGTGTGTGTGTGTGTGTGTGTGTGTGTGTGTGTGTGTGTGTGTGTGTGTGTGTGTGTGTGTGGGTGTGTGTGTGTGTGTGTGTGTGTGTGTGTGTGTGTGTGTGTGTGTGTGTGTGTGTGTGGGTGGATTAAGTGTTGTGTGTCCTGTGTGTGTAGTTCCCAGAGATGCTGTTTGAGGAGGACACAGAGCTGTGTGCTGACCTGTGTCTGCGTCTGCTCCGCCACTGCAGCAGCAGTGTGGGCTCTGTCCGGAGTCAGGCCTCCGCCTCCCTCTACCTGCTGATGAGGCAGAACTTTGAGATCGGCAACGTGAGTCTCACTCATACAGAAGAAGCGTGTCATAGCCCGGAAAGACAAAACTGCATTCACACTCCGTTTAACTGTTATGAAATGAAACAATAAGTGAAAGGAAGATTGAATTCAGTTTGGATTTTCAGGCTAAGATCTGCCCACAATAATACAAATCAAATCCCGTATATTTGTCCTGTGCACAGGATACAGGTGGTGTATACGTTATAGTGAAATGCTTACTTGCAGGTTCACCTGTCAACAATGCAATAAGAATAGAAGTAAAGATGGTTCCAGTTCAGTCTCAACACCATCAACTGACATGTTGTGGAATTCTGTATTGGTCACATCCCTTCTGTAGTCTTGAGTATTGACGCATCTGCTCTCTGGTGTAGAACTTTGCCCGGGTGAAGATGCAGGTCACCATGTCCCTGTCCTCCCTGGTGGGGACATCTCAGAACTTCAACGAGGAGCACCTCCGACGTTCCCTAAAAACCATCCTGACCTACGCAGAGGAGGACCTGGAGCTACGGGACTCCCCGTTCCCAGAACAGGTCCAGGATCTGGTCTTCAATCTGCACATGATTCTGACTGACACAGTCAAGATGAAGGAGCACCAGCAGGACCCTGAGATGCTCATTGATCTCATGTACAGGTATTACACATACAACAGCTGTCTCATCGGCACAACCACTTTCTCTCAAACACATTCACATCCACAAACTCAGTAAAGAGACATCCAAGGGGAAAGGGGGATACCAAGCCAGTACAACTGAATGCCTTCAACTGAAATGTGTCTTCTGCATTTAACCCAACCCCTCTGAATCAGAGAGGTGCGGGGGGGGGGGGGCTGCCATAATTGACATCCACGTCTTCAGCGCTCGGGGAACAGTGGGTTAACTGTCTTGCTCCGGGGCAGAACGACAGATTTTTACCTTGTCAGCTCGGGGATTCGATCCAGCAACCTTTCGGGTTACTGGCCCAACGCTCTAACCACTAGGCTACCTGCCGGCCCGGCTTAGATTGCATTAGCTATTTACCGCCCTGATTTTCTGTCTTCCCCCCCACCCCCCCACCCTCAGGATCGCCAAGGGCTACCAGAATTCCCCTGACCTGCGCCTGACGTGGCTGCAGAACATGGCGGGGAAGCACTCGGAGAGAGGGAACCACGCGGAGGCAGCCCACTGCCTGGTGCACAGCGCCGCCCTGGTGGCAGAGTACCTCAACATGCTGGAGGACTGCCGCTACCTGCCCATTGGCTGTGTCACCTTCCAGGTCAGGAGTGTTTTCCTGTGTTTTCCTGTCCATTTATAGTATACCTCACAACCTTAGTCTTTTCCTGACTGTTATGTCCCTTACCTGCTGTAGCACATCTCATCTAATGTTCTGGAGGAGTCAGCGGTGTCTGATGACATCCTGTCCCCGGAGGAGGAGGGTATCTGTGCGGGGAAGTACTTCAGCGAGGTGGGGCTGGTGGGGCTGCTGGAGCAAGCTGCCACCTCCTTCCACATGGTATTACTCAGATCTTCTTTACATTGAGATGTCCTTAAATACGTGATAAATAACGTTTGAATCTCTCTTTGAGCCACCTAGTAAATAGTCAGAGCTGTATGTTCACATAGAGAAAGCCAGGTTTTTGTAATGTATATATGAATTGTAGGTAGACTTCTCACTGTCCTCTCACAGTTTCATACTGTATCTCCCCTGCAGGCTTCCATGTACGAGGCCATCAACGAGGTGTATAAGATCCTACTCCCGGTCCACGAGGCCAACAGAGACTTCAAGAAGCTGGCTACTGTCCATGGAAAGTTGCAGGATGCCTTTAACAAAATCTACAACCAGAGTTCTGGATGGGAGGTAAAGTAAATTAAATATGCTGTTTGTTTGTGTAACTTAACGGATATTGAGTTTATTTAAGCAATAAGGCACGCTGGGGTATGGTATATGGTCAATATACCATGGCAAACGGCTGTTCTTATGCGCGACGCAACACGGAGTGCCTGGATACAGCCCTTTAGCCGTGGTATATTGGCCATATTCCACAAACTCTGAGGTGCCTTATTGCTATTATAATCTGGTTACCAATGTAATTAAAGCAGTAAAAATGCATGTTTTGTCATAGCATTCAGGGCTCAAACCACCCAGTTTATAAATGCATTTAAACAATAATATTTGATTTCTCTTCCCCGTGGTTTCCCTGCCTTTCCTGTCTTTTCTGGATGATGTTTCCTAACTGGTGAGTGAAATGGAATAAAACTCTCCCCAACACTTTTTCAAACCACAGTATTGCATTCACACTTTCACACACTTATCCAATACATAGTTGTGTAAAACAGTTGCACAAGATTGACTGGCTCCAACTCTCTGGGGTGTATTTACTGGTTGCTGTGGTAGCATATGGTTTCAATGTTTTAACTAGGGCTCTAAATTAAAAAAATTATTTGGTAGCACTGATGTTCCCAGGGGAAGGGTACCAAAAAAGTTCTGCAACATTGAAGGTCCAAAAGAACACAGTGGCTCCATCATTCTTAAGTGGAAGAAGTTTGGAACCACCTAGACTCTTCCTATAGCTGGCCACCCGGCAAAACTGAGCAATTGGGGGAGAAGGTCTTTGGTCAGGGAGGTGACCAAGAACCCGATGGTCACTCTGACAGAGCTCCAGAGTTCCTCTGTGGAGATGGTTGTCCTTCTGGAAAGTTCTCCCATCTCTGCAACATGCCACTTTATTGAAGATTGGCCAGATGGAAGCCACTCTTCAGTAAAAGCCACATGACAGCCCGCTTGGAGTTTGTAGAAAGGCACCTAAAGACTCTCAGACCATCAGAAACAAGATTCTCTGGTCTGATGAAGCCAAAATTGAACTCTTTGGCCTGAATGCCAAGCATCACGTTTGGAGGAAACCTGGCACCATTCCTACGGTGTATCATGGTGGTGGCAGCATCACGCCGTGGGGATGTTTTTCAGCTGCTGGGATTGGGAGACTAGTCAGGATCGAGGCAATGATGAACGGAGCAAAGTACAGAGAGCTCCTTGACGAAAACCTGCTCCAGAGCGCTCAGGACCTCAGAATGGGGTGAGGGTTCACTTTCCAACAGGACAACGACCCTAAGCACACAGCCAAGACAACACAGGAGTGGCTTCGGGACGAGTCTCTGAATGTCCTTGAGTGGCCCAGCCAGAGCCCGGACTTGAACCCAATTGAACATCTCTGGACAGACATGAAAATAACTGTGCAGCGATGCTCCCCATCCAAACTGACAGAGCTTGGGAGGATCTGCAGAGAAGAATGGGAGAAACTCCCCTAATACAGGTGTGCCTATCTTGTAACGTCATACCCAAGAAGTCTCATTATGGGGTATTGTATGTAGATTTGAGGGGGGAATCTATTTCATCAATTATAGAATGACGCTGTAATGTAACAAAATGTGGTAAAACTTAAGGGGTCTGAATACTTTACGAAGGCACCCCCAAATTAAAACTTCAAGTCGCACAGCAAAATATGTTGTCGCATATGGAGCCCTGGTTGTAACATGTCAATTTAGGACAACTTAGACTAAGTGACTCTGAAAGTAATCTCTGTTTTCTGTTTTCCTATTCTTCCCCCTCCCCCCTCTCTGTCTTTCATGCCCATCTCTATAGTGTGTAGAGGATGTTTGGGACCTACTTCCGGGTGGGCTTCTACGGCTGTCGCTTTGGGGACCTGGATGAGCAGGAGTTTGTGTACAAGGAGCCCTCTATCACCAAGCTGGCTGAGATCTCCTACAGACTAGAGGTACGGTCTGAGGAGGACAAGAAAATAATCATTTATACTACACCCAAACACCTCAGTGATCATTTCTGTAACTCACTGGATCATGTATTATAAGCTGATACCAGTCTTTTGAATGTCTCTCTACGTCTTGTTCAGGAGTTCTATGCTGAGCGGTTTGGAGATGATGTGGTGGAGATTATCAAGGACTCCAACCATGTGGACAAGAACAAGCTGGACCCCAATAAGGTATAAGGCCCAAAGTCTCAGAAAGAGAAACGACTCAAGGTTTGGGTTGCGGTTTTCACATGGGGACGTGAGGAATGACCCCGTGGTACTGATCTATGTGTTGTATATCTGCGTGGCTCTCAGGCCTACCTCCAGTGCTAATATATGTGTTGTATGTCTGTCAGGCCTACCTCCAGATCACCTACGTGGAGCCCTTCTTCGACACATACGAGCTGAAGGAGAGGATCACCTACTTCGACAAGAACTACAACCTGCGCACCTTCATGTACTGCACCCCCTTCACCTTGGACGGGCGCGCCCACGGGGACCTGCACGAGCAGTACAAACGCAAGTCCATCCTCACCACGTCCCACGCTTTCCCCTACATCAAGACACGCGTCAACGTCATCCACAAAGAGGAGGTGGGTCACTGTGTACATGTATGACTAGTGTGAAACATGGTGAACAGTGAAGGGATTTATATTTAGCAGTGTTTTTCCAGGTGCTCATAGAGCTTTACAGTACATAACAGTAGCTTAATCCACTAGCAGTGAAGCAGTGCACATGATCATGTCGCTGTCCCCTCTTCTCTCCAGATCATCCTGGTGCCCATGGAGGTGGCTATAGAGGACATGCAGAAGAAGACCCAGGAGCTGGCCTTCGCTACCCACCAGGAGCCTGCCGACGCCAAGATGCTACAGATGGTGCTGCAGGGCTCTGTGGGCACTACTGTCAACCAGGTACTGTGTGTGTTGTGTAATATCCCTTTTTATGTGTTTGACATGTTGGAGTGTGTATGTAACCCTCTCTCTCTCTCTCTCACTCGCTCTCTCTTTCGCTCCATCTCTGTCTCTCATGTGCAGGGCCCTCTGGAGGTGGCCCAGGTCTTTCTCTCTGACATTCCTGATGACCCCAAGCTGTACCGTCATCACAACAAACTACGCCTCTGCTTTAAAGACTTCACTAAGAGGTGATGACACCTTACAAAGTCTGTACATGGACTAGACAGTCTGACACACACACACACATGGTTCAATAACCCAGTGAACAGACTTTGACTCCTTGTGTGTGTGTGTTCCTTCCTCTCCTGCAGGTGTGAGGATGCCCTGAGGAAGAACAAGACTCTGATTGGTCCAGACCAGAAAGAGTACCACAAGGAAATGGAGAGGAACTACAATAAGCTGAAAGAGTCTCTGGGACCTCTCATCACCCGCAAGATCCCCCAGCTCTACAGGACACTGCCGGCTGCAGGGCTTCAGTCTGCTACACAAAGGTTACAAATCAAATCTTATTGGTCACGTGCACATATTTAGCAGATGTTATTGCGGGTGTAGCGAAATGCTTGTTTTCCTAGCTCCAACAGTGCAGTAGGATCTAACAATTCACAACAATACACACAAGTCTAAAAAGCAAAGAATGGAATTAAGAAAATGTCAATATTAGGACGAGCAATGTCTGAGTGGTATTGACTAAAATACAGTAGAATACAGTATATACATATAAGATAAGTAAAACAGTAAGTAAACATTATTAAAGTGACCAGTGATTCCATGTCTATGTACAAGAAACTGAATTCACACACTTATGAACATGCATGGACACACACACTCATAATACAGAGACACACCGCGCGCACACACACACACACACAACATGAGTGCATCCAGCTCTACAGAGCACTGACATCTACAGCCTACACAATAGTAACCGGACACCGTCTAACACACACACAGATGCAAGCACGCACGCTGTGAGCTAATCCATTTGAACACCCCACTGCCAGCCTCTGCTTTGAAAAACACCGTAGAAACTCGACACTTTACATACGCGTAGTCACACAAACAAGCATCACGCCCCACTGAGTGCCACTAGTAGGACCCCTTCATCCACACACAATGCAGCTGCTCCTTCAATCATCTCAGCAGATCTGTTTTGCAAAGCGTCCGGCACGTTGTTGTTTGGTTTCTGACTGGGTGTTTTTGGAGCCAGCTGCGTGTCTTATATGAGGGCTGGATGATTTCTAATCACAGCCAGATACAGCACAGCCACACCTGCCAGAACACAAAATCACATACACCAAATCAGCAATTAACAGGCTCCTTCATCCACACATTGCAAAAAAACCTCATCCAGATAGCAGCATTTTAATCTGTCTTTTGATCTTTTCACGTCTCCACAGAAATTCCTTCAGTAGGTCCAGTCTCCGCAGGGGGGACTGTTGAAAGCACAGCAGACGTCGGCAACGGAGTGGAAACCGAGAGCTTGAGACATACTCTTGATTTCAGCTGGTCTGTCTGTCTCCCCCACCCCTTCACACACCAACAGTCTATCCTCAACACTCACACCATCCTCCTCCATCTCCCTAGCTTGTTATTCCAACCCCCCCCCCCCCCTCTCTGTCTCTCACACTCCTATAGGAAAAGCTCCCTCTGTTTATACTGGAAGTTTATCTGCACTGTAAACATAGTCGTTTGGACCATCTCTCTTTGTCCTGGGCATTCACAAAGACCAGCTTTCAGGAGGAGTCTCTCCGCATTGAGGAGGAGCCAGAATGATGCCTCTCCCTCTCTGTTCATCTGCGCTCAGTTTAAATGTAGCTTTTCCTGAACTGGAGGATCCAAAACTGCTCCTGGGCGCTTCCCTAATTGTGTGTTTGTTTTGGGCCACGTTTGAATGTGTGCGCTTGGAAGTTTGTGTTTGAGTGTGTGTCTTGCCCCGACTGCACAGGATATAGGCTTCTTTCCATTTGCTTGTGTGTGTGTGTCATGTTTGCTGTGGACGGGGCCTGGGTGGTTACACTGTGTGGTCTAGCAGGCCTGTTTCGCGGCCTTAGTGAATTTGTGTGTGATTATTTTTTTGGTGGGGGACCAGTTGCTGCCAGACGTAGTCATTAAATGTTCCCAGGGAGTCGTTCTGTAACCAACGATCCTCATACCAAATAACTGACATTCTTTCACTACTGACTTCTCCCTTTCATACACCCTGTATCAGGACAGGAATTCATTATGAAGAAGTATGACATTTTGATCATTAGAGGCCCGCCTGCTCTAGATCAACATACAATGGACACATTGTAGGTTGGAGAGATATGGCTTTGGGGAAGAGAAGGGAGCCTTACAAATGGCCTCTGGTGACACTGTGAAATGTTGTTTTTTTCCTGCACTGACCAAAAACACTGTCGCATCACTGATGTTCACATGGTGAGCACTGCTAGACTGGCAGTGACATTTTCTCTGTCGTTCTGTCGTTCTGTCTCTCTGTCTCTCTGTGTGTGGACAAACACTCCACATGTTCTGGAATGAATCTTCAACCCTGTGGTTGGTGGAAACATATAATGTAGGTCTTTTTAACTACTGTATTGGACTGCGTCTCCTTTATTGTATTGCACTATACTGTATTCACACTGCCGCACCTACGTACCAACGTCTGTAACTACTGTATTTCCTCTGTTTATTGTATTTTCACAAGGCTTGTCTAAAACTGCATTTTTTTACCAGTCAGGAAAATAACTACTTTTTTTATTTATTCACTTTTTTTTTTTTTTGTACTGCTTTCTATTAAAATGTTCTCTCAATCGTAACAGTCTGCTTTTATCAGTGCTGATTAATATACAATGTATTGGGAAAGTATTCAGACCCCTTGACTTTTTCCACCATTTGTTACGTTTACAGCCTTGTTCTAAAAGAAAATCAAATTGTTTTGTCCCTTTTCAACCTACACACAATACCTCATATTGACAAAGAAAAAATGGTTTTGATCAATTTTTGCAAATTTATCAAATAAAAAAAACATGGAAATATGAGATTTAAATAAGTATTCAGATCCTTTACTCAGTACTTTGTTGAAGCACCTTTGGCAGCAATTACAGCCTTGAGTCTTGGATATGACGGTATAAGCTTGGCACACCTGTATTGCAGATCTATGCAGATCCTCTCAAAGCTCTGTCAGGTTGGATGGGGAGCGTTGCTACACAACTATTATCAGGACTCTTCAGAGATGTTCAAGAGGTTCAAATCCAGGCTCTGGCTGGGCCACTCAAGGACATTGAGACTTGTCCCGAAGCCACCCTTGCGTTCTCCTGTTGGAAGGTGAAGCCTTACCCCAGTCTGAGGTCCTGAGTGCGCTGAAGCAGGTTTTCATCAAGGATGTCTCTGTATTTTGCTCCGTTCATCTTTCCCTCGATCCTGACTAGTCTCCCAGTCCCTGCCGCTGAAAAACATCCCCATAGCATGATGCTGCCACCACCATGCTTCACCGTAGGGATGGTGCCAGGTTTCCTCCAGATGTGGCGCTTGATATTCAGGCTAGAGTGTAAAATATTGGTTTCATCAAACCAGAGCATCTTTTTTTCTCATGGTCTGAGAGTCTTTAGGTGCCTTTTGGCAAACTCCAAGCGGGCTGTAGTGTGCCTTTTTACTGAGGAGTGGATTCAGTCTGGCCACTCTACCACAGGCCTGATTAGTGGAGTGCTGCAGAGATGGTTCCTTCTGGAAGGTTCCCTCATCTCCACAGAGGAACTCTGGAGCTCTGTCAGAGTGACCATCGGGTTCTTGGTCACCTTCCTGACCAAACCCTTCTCCCCTGATTGCTCAGTTTTGCACTAACATGCACTGTCACATGTGGGACCTTATATAGACAGGTGTGTGCCTTTCCAAATCATGTCCAATCAATTGCATTTACCACAGGTGGACTCCAATCAAGTTGTAGAATCATCTCAAGGATGATCAATGGAAACAGGATGCACCTGAGCTCATAGCAAAGGGTCTGAATGTTAATGTAAATAGGGTATTTGTTTTTTTAAATTTTAAATGGATTTCCAAACATTTCTAAACCGGTTTTCACTTTGTCATTATGGGGTATTGTGTGTAGATTATTTTATTTGATCCATTTTAGAATAAGGCTGTAATGTAACAGGATGTGAAAAAAGTCAAGGGGTCTGAATACTTTCCGAAAGCACTGTACTGTATATAACCTTGAGAGGGTTAATCATTCTAGACACATGGTTTTACTACCCTGGGAATATGAGTCCCAGGACTGGATTTAGCCAGCAGGGGAAGTGTTTAAACAACTCAATTATTAAACACCTTCGTTTATTAATTGATGGGCTATAGGCCTGTAGTATATGGTGTTAGAAATGCAGATGGGTATCTAATTTTTATGTGTTTCGACATATGGCATATTATTGCTTTATTGATTTTTTTTTAAATGAGATGTAACGTTCCATTTCGAGTGGATTATGAATAGGCTATGGATGGGTAATCCTGGAGCAACTGAACGGGTATAGTCATCTGGCTCTCAGGACGCATCTCTGCAGACATGAACCAACCCTAATTACTGGCCAGGTGATGCAGAGCGGACCCCTCAGGTCTCTATTTGAACCTGATGTCGGAGTATGCGCCCCTTTCTGTTATTTTTCATCGTGCAATTAATTTCCTGTGTCGGTGTGCCTGGCATTGTAGCCGTAATGTTTGTCTGCCAAAGTAAACACCCACTCTATGGATTTAGTGTGCGTTATTGGTATATATCACGATATACAATAAAAACACACACCCACCCTTTTTAGGCATAAATCAATCGGTGATATAGCTGTGGTGTATCCATTCTCTACAACAGTAACCACATTTACGTCCCTCAATCGACTATTTAGTCTTCTGTAAGACACGGGTAGATTCCAGGGGAGACTAAAGTATGACGTCATGTTACGGGGACCATATTCCCCATGCGCAGTCACCGATACATGTTTTTTAAAAGAATGGAAAGAACGCAATGCTGACGGACTTTAGGTCACCCTTCCATTAGGCTATATTTCTATAAGTCACACTGAGCCATTAATACGACGACTCTCTTATTACAACTCTTACATTTTACAATTGTGAATGAATATGCAGAGATGTCGGAGTGTAATGGGGTTTCTAGCTTATTAAGGTACTCGTCGAGTCTAAAGACGCTCCTGGCCCTTTAAGAGCGGAGGGAGGGGGTTCTGAACCGCTTGGCTGCGGTGTTTTTGTCTCCATGTCAGTGAGCGCTCCTGGCCCAAGACGTCTGAACGGATTTATAAGGATAGGTAAGGACAACAGCCTTTTGATAAGATCATACATTCTTAATTCCCAGCAGCTTGTATGTTAACATTTGCTCAATTAATAAGTCCAAAATGGTGTCTTGCGTAAGATTTCTTTTGTCCTATCCGTTCCCCGGTTTGTGTCTTACTTCTAGAAGTAACGGGTCTCTTATTGCCCATTCTCTATCTATTTAACTGCGTTATGTTTGAATGAATTGGCGTGCACTTTTCCCTAAATATTACAATAAGTGTTAATGGCCTAATGAGTGGTTTTGTTCTCGTGTATAGTGGGTTATTTGGCTGAGTATCATTGGCGATAACGCGCTCCTCGAGGGAGCGCACACGATGCATTTGGTACTGGCGCGTGTGTTATCCCTGAGACGTTTTGTCTTTAGGTCATGTTGGCTGAATTTTATTGACAGCTGAGAGAGCGGTCTCACATTTTCACTGGGGTTATTGTTCAAATTGGAGAGAAGATCTTTAGTTAATATTTGCGTTCTGGAACATTTTGGAAACTTGCCAGCCTCACTCTTTTGGCTAAACTTTTTAAAATTAGAAACTTCTACTAAATCGTTTTTCGATCATGTTCTTTCTTCAATCAAATGAAGTTTTGAAGTTGAATCCCTGAATAATTTAAGATTAATCCCTCATTTAAAGGAAACCCCGTGATTGCCGTTACTCCAGGGAGAGGGTGGGTCCCTTCCATTCTTCCACTTTTCATTAGCCTACTTCCAGATGTTCATCACTTTCTCATTGCCGCTCTGCCCTTAACTTTGGTCTGGTTTAACCGCCCGTCCGTGACTGGTGGTCAGTTCAGTGAACGGATGTCTGCCTCAAAAGCTATAGGGCCTAAGAGAGGGCTGCTTCAACAGCAAGTTGAATTCATTCTATCGGGTTTTCCTCCTCTCTAGAAGAAGCAGTATCTGGAAGAACATTTAACGCCTGTAGGCCTAATAGTCTACGAATGATTCTCAAGGTTTATCTATTGGTAATTATTAGACTGTTGAATTTTGGAGAAGATGGTTACAACCCAAGTGTCATTTTGTGGGAATATGCTACAGTCTAGATAGGCCCATATAATTGTATGGGGTCCTTTTGATCAATCATTGATCACTTGATAGCAGTCTGCTTTCACACAGACTAGGCCTACTTTATAGGTGACCGACACAGGTATCCATAGGTGTCCTAGAATGTAAGGTGCCCAGTTGGAGTTATCCCATGCTCGTGCCAGCAGCAGCGGGGATGGAATGCGTAGCCTGTCTCACCGACCACATTCCCGATTACAACGTTTGGAACGAGGGGCGCTGTAGTGCAATTCCAAATGGAGGAATGCAAGGTTATAAAGCCCATTTGTAGCGGTGGACCACACGCTGGGCATTTTAAATGATTTAGCTAGACTAATGGAATTACGCCATTAACCTGCATGAAGCTTCATGTCTGTGATTGTCTGGATTTATTAGAATTTGCGGACAGGTCGTAGCGGGCCAGACTGTCCCCTTGCTGACACCCCTCTGTTCAGCTGAAACCATGGTTACACACATGAGCAATTAATTTAGAGTTGCTTATCACCTTGAATCAGGTAGTGGAATATAATTACAGACGCTCTGTGAGTTAATGCGTGTAGCCCGTCAAGGTATATTTCACTCTGCCATTTTACAGTTCATGTCTTCTTGGTGAGTCTGGAAACTAGTCCTATCACATCAGTCAATGAACAATTGTTACTGATTCAGTGAGCAGAAAGCCTTCTACTTCTGCACAGAAAGGCATGTTATACTTGAGCCTTACACTACTGCCATAGACGGTGTATAATAGGCCACAGCTCAAATACACATTTGGACATCATTGTATAGTTTTATGCAAATTGCACACAAACATACGTTTCTTGTTTTGGTGGTAAAAAGGATCACAGTTTGTGCACCTTTTTATTGATAGCATATCAATATTTTTTACTTTAAAATTAGAGTAACTTATCACCAAATTCTCCATCAGTATTAATATGTTTTTTGGTGGAGCCTGTAGGCTATAGTTCCTTGCTTATGACTGTATGACTGCTAATCACTCATTGCTGTGGAGAGGTGCAGATGTGTTTAGCTATAGCAGGGGATGATGACATAGCTCTGATATTAGAATGGGGCCAGATTGGTGGATTTGGCCGTTGAGGGTTAATACCCCTACTTATTTATCCAGACCTACAGCCAGAGACAAATCCTTTAACGTTTTAGTCAACATATTCCTTCATCATGCATGTAGAGTCCAAGGATGCATGAAATCATTATCTGCTGGACTAATCTCTGGAGGTAATCCTTCTTAATACATGAATCGTTCTGAAAGGGAAGATAGATTTTTCTATTCGCTGACTCGCAACAACCTACTAATACCTTGTTGTGTGTTTGTGTATACCTGCCATGTCTATAGGGGTGGTTCAAGTCCTGCTTGTTGTTATCTCATTTACTTCACTCATTGAGTCAGTCTGGAAACAATCAATGAGGATCCCGGTGAACGGGTCACTTATATACATCAACAGTGCTTCAGTGCTTGACTACTTCCTTCCGTTGCCCCACTGTGCGTCATGTGACCACCACTGACTGGCTCCACTGACCTGAGGTTTTAACCCCAAAACTGCTGTGAGTCTGACCAGCTTTCCCCTGCCTGACCGGACTAACAGCTCTGCTCTGGTCTTCGTCTCCATCTCCCCTGAACCTTCCCCAAATCCTTCCAGAACACTGCCTCTCTGGCCTCCATCAACCCTTATCCCTCTACCTCCCGTTCTGCACAGGAATTTTCCCACTCTCTCTTTCTCTCACTCTGTCTCTCACTCGCTGTCTCTCCCATTCCTCCCACATCTCTCTCTAATGCATACAGTTTTTCTTCTTTTGTTTCTGTTGCAATTCCTGTCCCTGGGCCCCACCCTTAGCCAGGCAGTTTCCTTTTGGAGGGGTCAACACAATGACCAATGGCAGCTGTGATGCTGATGTTTATTCTTCTCCTGTTCCAGACGTAATGTGAGCAGGCAGGCAGGGCTGAGGCCAGGTCAAGCAGTAAGGCCACTCCCTGGCTGTATGGGCCAGACTATTTCTGCAGCGTGCCGTCTTTTCTCTCCAGACCCTACTCCTCCTTAATGTTAAAAACAGTCGTCCTATTTGCTTGCAGTAACAAGGCATAGGCTACATAGCTTGGCTGGGTTAAGGCTTCACTGACATTTTCAACCTCTCCCTGACCCAGTCTGTAATACCTACATGTTTCAAGCAGCCCGACATAGTCCCTGTGCCCAAGAATGGCAAGGTAACCTGTCTAAATGACTATCGCCCAGTAACACTCACATCTGTAGCCATGAAATGCTTTGAAAGGTTCGTCGTGGCTCACTTCAACACCATCATCCCAGACACCCTCCAATTCAGATACCTCCCCAACAAGTCCACAGATTATCTGGGGCGGCAGCGTAGCCTAGTGGGTAGAGCGTTGGACTAGTAACCGGAAGGTTGCGAGTTCAAACCCCAAAGCTGACAAGGTACAAATCTGTTGTTCTGCCCCTGAACAGGCAGTTAACCCACTGTTCCCAGGCCGTCATTGAAAATAAGAATATGTTCTTAACTGACTTGCCTGGTTAAATAAAGGTAAAATAAAAAATATTGATAAAAAATATTGACCCTTTTTGCAGTTACTTTTTTTTTTTTTTTTTTTTACTGCTGCAGCAGTAAACTTTACTACTGTTTATTATCTATCCTGTTGCCTAGTCACTTTATTCCTAGTTATATGTACTGGCTCAATTACCTCGTACCCCAGCACAATGACTCACTCACACTCCGTGTGTGTATACTATGGCCAAGTTATCGTTACTCATTGTGTATTTATTATCACTTTGATTATTATGTGTTATTACTTTTCTACTATTTCTCTATTTTCTCTCGGCATTGTTGGGAAAGGCCCGTAAGTAGGCGTTTCACTGTTCGTCAACACCTGTTGTTTACCAAGCATTTGATGAAATAAAATGTGATTTGAAAAAATGTGATATGTCTTCACCGTTCCTAGTTCAAACCCACTATTAGTTATTCAGAAGCACATCGCCCACAGTAATTTGTTATACCCTGGTCATATGAGAGCATCTGTCCTCCTCATGCACATGTGAAAGTCTTGTTTTTCATGTGAATGAGGCACGGCATTTGCTCTAGAAAGAGTGGTTTACTTGTAAAGTAACCACATGGTGATAAATGGCTGCCATCTTTGCCACTTCTGAGTAGAGACCAGCAATTCATTGGTTATTAATGCATGACCAGTTGGCCAAATTAAGCCATCTGTTAGGATGAGAGTTAGAGTCACATACAGCAGTCCTCAGCAGATGCAGAAAGAGCAATGAAGGTTTCTCCACCAGCGAATAATGTAACACCAGCATGACGTATGTATTTGTTGGTTTAAAAAAAGAGTTTTCATAATAGTTCCAATTTTCCCATGTATATTGTTCGTTAAAAAAAAATGGTATTATACACATTGGACTGAGGTCAATCATGAGTAGCCTGGGTGCTGACAAAATAACCTTCAGCTTCATTTAGAAACTAGGAGTGCTGCCTCTTTGTGTGCTGGGTTTCTATTGTGAGTCACTTTTGATCCTTAAACCAGTAGTGGAATGTTCAAAATATGATAGTAATCTTACAGGCCTATCAAGTTCAGATGATGAAGAAAGATCTTATCAAACGTAATTCACCCTAGGTCAAGAGTTCCTCTTTATTCCTCCTGAATCCCTGTGATGTCTGCCCTGTTTTGGCAAGAGCAGAGGACACAACATTATGGTGTGGCTGCTGGGAGTTTCAATGACTCATACTGGTGGATTCGAAATCTTAGAACAGTCATTGGTGTTCTCATTCTAGAAGTTTCCATTTAAAAGTTATTCTCTTCTCCCTCCTTATTTTCTTTCTCTCCCCCACTCCAGCCTCGCCCCTCTTGTTCACCCACACCCCTCGTTCTTTTCTCCGTCTTTCACTCACATACTGTACCTCCACTCTCCTGCTCTCTCTTTACTTTACTCCCTCATTCTTTCTCCCTCTCCATCTCATTTTCCCTCTCCTTGTTACTTTTTCTCCTGGGCTTGGAGGAAGTGACTGGGTTGTTTCTGGGTCCTGGGGGAATACAGCGACGGAGCTCCTTTTCCTGTAACCCTTTCTTCATCAGACCTCAGGCAATCCCACAATAAGCTATTTTAATGGCACATCAATGACATGTAGTCCTTTATAATGACCAGTGAGAAAGGGTGACCCACGACGTGCCCTCTTCCAGTCCGGGGTCGAGTGTTGAGGGGTTGTGGTGTTGAGTGCCTGTGCACGGTGATACCTTTTGAGTGGGTGTACTGCGTATATGTCGTCATCTCACTGCTGCCGTTGAAAGGTTACTACTGTCATGGTGGGTTTGATACTCAACACTACAATTTCCCGGCGTGTTTAGATGGGAGATGAGAACGGAGTTACTGTATGCCCTCCACATTTTGTTTCTTCAGAGCTCATACCTGAAACAATGGACTGAAATGATTCAGCTGTGTTTGTGGAGCTGTGGGAGTTCCATGGGTTCAAAGGATCCTGGTGTGTGTGTGTGTGTGTGTGTGTGTGTGTGTGTGTGTGTGTGTGTGTGTGTGTGTGTGTGTGTGTGTGTGTGTGTGTGTGTGTGTGTGTGTGTGTGTGTGTGTGTGTGTGTGTGTGTGTGTGTGTGTGTGTGTGTGTGTGTTCAGCTGTGTGATGAAAGGGTGGTGGGTGCAGACGTGGGAGTGTGTGTTAACCTATCTCTTCAGAACTGTTTGACTCTTTCACAAAAACAAGAATGTACAAATGTTTGCAGAGCCTACCTCCTCCCTCATAACACTGGACACGACATACACATTGGTATATACTGTGTATGTTGGTATATACTGTGTATGTTGGTATATACTGGCTATGTAGTTTTAGTTTAGTTATGACATTTTACAGTCTGTATACACTAGTTATTACACCGTTATTATACTCTATAGTGATATTTACTGATGCCTTCTAGTATGATAGAATCACATTTGTATTGATTTGTGATGACTGATAAGAGTAGGAGTCTAAGATATGTACACAGACCTCCCAGACATTGGTTGCTCGTCATCACTGGGCCTGTTTGTATTTCCACTCTCTGACAGTGTCTGGATCCAGAACAGGGCCTCAGACAACATCACGTTTGTTTTGAGGCTTATTTTCTTTCTTGGCTGTAATAGTCTCTCTCTCTCTCTCTCCTATCTCTCTCTCTCTGTCTATCTATCTATGTGTCTCCTCTCTCTCTCTTTCTATCTATCTATGTGTCTCTCTCTCTCCTATCTCTCTGTCTATCTATCTATGTGTCTCTCTCACCATCTCTCTGCCTATCTATCTATGTGTCTCTCTCTCTATGTCTATCTATCTGTGTCTCTCTCTCTCTCTCTGTCTATCTATCTATGTGTCTCTCTCTCTCTCTCTCTATCTATCTATCTATCTATGTGTCTCTCTCTCTCCTATCTCTCTCTCTGTCTATCTATCTATGTGTCTCTCTCACCATCTCTCTGTCTATCTATCTACGTGTCTCTCTATCTCCTATCTCTCTGCCTATCTATCTATGTGTCTCTCTCTCTCCTATCTCTCTGTCTATCTATCTATGTGTCTCTCTCTCTCTCTCTCTCTCTCTGTCTATCTATCTATGTGTCTCTCTCTCTCTCTCTCTCTCTCTCTGTCTATCTATCTATGTGTCTCTCTCTCTCCTATCTCTCTCTGTCTATCTATCTACGTGTCTCTCTCTCTCCTATCTCTCTGCCTATCTATCTATGTGTCTCTCTCTCTCCTATCTCTCTGTCTATCTATCTATGTGTCTCTCTCTCTCCTATCTCTCTCTCTATGTCTATCTATCTATGTGTCTCTCTCTCTCCTATCTCTCTCTCTATGTCTATCTATCTATGTCTCTCTCTCTCTCTCTCTCTCTCTGTCTATCTATCTATGTGTCTCTCTCTCTCCTATCTCTCTCTCTCTCCTATCTCTCTCTCTATGTCTATCTATCTATGTGTCTCTCTCGCCATCTCTCTGCCTCTCTTTCTCCCTCCCTCTCTCTTTTATTTATGTATGTAAATATGGGTTGATCGTGCCTCTCTCTCTCTCTCTCTCTCTCTCTCTCTCTCTCTCTCTCTCTCTCTCTCTCTCTCTCTCTCTCTCTCTCTCTCTCTCTCTCTCTCTCTCTCTCTCTCTCTCTCTCTCTCTCTTTGCCCCTCCTAGCTCTATATTAGAACCAGCTGTGGAACTAGGGGCTGAATGAATGGCTCATTGTGATTTGGCTGTCGTTCCTCTATGAGGCTCTGTTTCTCTCACTCTCTCCTTCCCTCTGTCCCATGACAAAAGTATTCAACAATGGACTGTGTAAGATAAAAGGTCATAATGTGACATTCTGTAAATGGAAATGTCTGACGTCATTTGGCCACGACTCCACAATGAAATGTACTAGTTACGTCCCAGGCGTTGCAGTGAAAGCCAAGGTATGAGAAAAAGGAAATAACCTCCATTATCACGCAGCTTATCTCTTGGAACTTGCACGTATTCGTGACAGGACGAATCTGAAATCACATGGATTTGCAGATGGCTGGATTCCTTGCAAATCACGCGTAAGTATAGGTGATGTCGTGGAGATGCCTTGGCAACATCTTGGGGTAACAATATCTGGGCCGCCCCAGACGGCATCCCCAGCCGCATCCTCAGAGCATGCGCAGACCAGCTGGCTGGTGTGTTTACGGACATATTCAATCAATCCTTATCCCAGTCTGCTGTTCCCACATGCTTCAAGAGGGCCACCATTGTTTCTGTTCCCAAGAAAGCTAAGGTAACTGAGCTAAACGACTATCGCCCCGTAGCACTCACTTCGGTCATCAAGTGCTTTGAGAGTCTAGTCAAGGATCATATCACCTCCACCCTACCTGACACCCTAGACCCACTCCAATTTGCTTACCTCCCCAATAGGTCCAGACTTTCTGACGGACCGCCCCCAGGTGGTGAGGGTAGGAAACAACATCTCCACACCGCTGATCCTCAACACTGGGGCCCCACAAGGGTGTGTTCTCAGCCCTCTCCTTTACTCCATGTTCACCCATGACTGCGTGGCCATGCACACCTCCAATTCAATCATCAAGTTTTCAGACCGCACTGCAGTGGTAGGCTTGATTACCAACAACGACGAGATGACCTACAGGGAGGAGGTGAGGGCCCTCGGAGTGTGGTGTCAGGAAAATAACCTCACACTCAACGTCAACAAAACAAAGGAGATGATCGTGGACTTCAGGAAACAGCAGAGGGAGCACCCCCCTATCCACATCGACGGGACAGTAGTAGAGAGGGTGGAAAGTTTTAAGTTCGTCAGCGTACACATCACGGACAAACTGAAATGGTCTATCCACACAGAAAGCGTGGTGAAAGAGGTGCAATAGCGCCTCTTCAACCTCAGGAGGCTGAAGAAATTTGGCTTGTTACCGCAAACACTCCTGTCGGGCTGTATCACTGCCTGGTACGGCAACTGCTCCACCCACAACCGTAAGACTCTCCAGAGGGTTGTGAGGTCTGCATCACCGGGGGCAAACTACCTGCCCTCCAGGACACCTACACCAGCCGATGTCACAGTAAGGTCAAAAAGATCATCAAGGACAACAACCACCCGAGCCACTGCCTGTTCACCCCGCTATCCTCTAGAAGGCGAGGCCAGTACAGGTGCATCAAAGCTGGGACCGAGAGGCTGAAAAACAGCTTCTATCTCAAGGCAATCAGACTGTTAAACAGCCATCACTAACATTGAGTGGCTGCTGCCAACATACAGACTCAATCTCTAGCCACTTTTATAATTAACATTTGGATGTAATAAATGTATCACTAGTCACTTAAACTATGCCACTTTATATAATGTTTACATACCCTACATTACTCATCTCATATGTATATACTGTACTCTATACCATCTACTGCATCTTGCCTATGCCGTTCGGCCATCGCTCATCCATATATTTATATGTACATATTCTTAATCATTCCTTTACACTCGTGTGTGTGTATAAGGAAGTTGTTGTGAAATTGTTAGATATTATTGCACGGTCGGAACTAGAAGCACAAGCATTTCGCTACACTTGCATTAACATCTGCTAACCATGTGTATATGACCAATAAAATTGGATTTGATGATTTGATTTGGGTGTTCCTGTGAAACCAGAGGGGTGTGTTACATGGCACCGGGTTCAAGAGTGTGAGTCAAGAAGTGCATGAAAACATTGCTCAATGTCATGACAGGGAGGTTCCCAGCCAGCCTCGGTTGATTGGCCATACAGCAGTCTGTGTTGTTGTGGTTCAAACTCAGACGGATGAGACGTTTTCTCAAGGCACTAGCTGCATGGAGGTCTGCTGTCGCTCTGAAATGAGGTCCATCGACTCGTGAGTTCTATGGGCATTTTGTGGTGAGATGGAAAGGATGTTTTTCATGTGAGGAGCTGTCACTCTGAGGCAGTGGAATGTGTTTCTGGGGTTTGTTTTCTACTGCAGACCTGGGTGTTTTTAGTCTTACAGTAACCAGTCCTTGGTAACCTGCCTAAACAGTGGGTAATCCCTGTTTTGTATGAGAGGCCTGTTTGTAGCCCTCTGGAGAGGCTGCGATGGACTTGTTAGAGTTGTCATGGACGTTTTGAGATTTGATGGCTGGTTAAAGATTCACCGGATACCTCAATGATGTGCTTCATTTGGAACTTGGTTGCATTTATCCCAAGTTTATTTTGTGGGTCGATCTGGGCTTTTCTGTTTTCTGATCTCTATCTCAGTAGGTTTATGAAATGGATGTTATGATTTCTTAATATAAATGTTAATATCGTTCCATTATTTTCCTCCATGCTGTGCTCAGGTGCTGACCGTGAGAAAGAGGGGAGGGAAGAAAAATAGGAGAGAAGAGAAGCCAGAGTGAGGAGATTGGGAAGGAGGAGAGACAAACCCTGCAGCACTCTGAGCAGCTGGTATGGAGCAGAAAATAAATCCCTCTTTTCCTAATTCATAAACCATTCCCATTCCCAAACTTGTGCAGAATAGCAATCACACAAAAGGCAGTTATTTAAGACGTGGGTGGAAAATTCCATGATTTTCTCTGGGTTGTGGGATTCAAGGCATTTCTTACTTTGCTATAAGCACAGCTTAATCCCTGTGGCAATAAAACATGAGGTAAGACTGAATAAAGACAATGTTGGACATACAGTCAGGTCCAAAATGATTGGAACCCTTGATAAAGATTAGCAAAACGGACTATAAAATAAATAATACAAATACTGAGACATGTTGTATGCTCAAATAAATTGGGAAATTATATTGTTTTTATTATTATACTAATATAATTGCTCAGAGAAAGAGATTTTGTTTAGCAAGTAAAGCAATTTTCTCTAAAAGATAGGGTTCAAAATGTTTGGCACCCCGGTTTCCAATACCTTTCAATACCTCACCTTGCGAGGATAACGACACTGAGCCGTTAAAAAAATATATGTTTTTGCTCATCTTTGTCAAGGGTGGCAATAATTCTGGACCTGACTGAAGTACTAGCCCTGAGTTTTTTCTTCCAGAACTAAACCTACTGTATCTGACCTACTAACCATGATGGTCACCCTCCTCTGATCACAAAGATCTGTGTAATGTGTTGTAAGAAATGTGGTATGTATGTTTTGAAACAGGTGAGGGACACCTGTGTCTTTTATTGAGGGACTCTGTGTGATCACAATGTAGCGGTATATTAGCACATTCTGAAACAGCTTCGGTGTATCAATGTTGCAACAAGTCACAATGATTAAAGGTAGCAAAGCAGCAATCACGCAGGCACACTCTGGCATCCAACAGAAACATCAGCGGTCTCAGAGACACATCCTATTTTGTGCTTGAAGGATCTGAGTTTTTCTCCCCTTGATTTCTAATCTTAATAGTCAGAGTGGGGGACCCTGGAGGCGGGCAATGTTAACTTCCGCTGGTCTGGAACGTGGGGAGGAGCGGGGCATCAGTCTGGGGCAACTCATTCCTCCTGGAGGAGGGTAGAGAATGGCTGGAGGAGGAGGAGGAGAGGAGGAGGTTAAAGTCTGGGACTGGGAGTGTATCACTGAAGAATGGTTGGCTGGCTGTGCTGGTGCTGCTGAGGAGGAGCAGGGGGGTACACTGGACTCTAATCACTGTCATCTCAATGGAACACTGTTTACAGCCCAGAGAGAGAGGGAGTAAGGTCACCCACATACATGGTGGAGCACAAAGACACGGCAGACACACACTTACGGGTGGACACGCACGTACAAACACATGCACGGACGCTCACACACACACACACACACACACACACACACACACACACACACACACACACACACACACACACACACACACACACACACACACACACACACACACACACACACACACACACACACACACACACACACACACACACACACACACACACACACACACCTAACGAGGCACTGTTGTAGAGGCAGATGCAGAAGGTTTGGGGGAGGGGAGGAATTGGAGCACCAGGCAAAGAGAGAGAGGGGAGAGGGAAGAAAGCGGCCCGTAACAGAGTACATGTTCACTTGACGTGAGTAGGAAAATAAAGGAATATTAAACTAAATTGAGAGTTAGTATGAGAAGGAGAATGAGAGAGAGAAGGAGGGTGTGGAGAGGAGAGGAGAGTTTTGGCCGTCGTCATTGCTGAGGGCCTGGATGTTTGTCACGCTGTGTAGCTGAACTGAACACTCTAATTATATCTCATCAACTGTGCCCCTGTCAACCAGACCTCCGCCTTCCTGTACTCTCTCAATGACACACACACGCCACCTTCCTGTTCTTTCTCATAGACACACAGAGACATCTGACACACTCACATTCCATATTTCAGATACGCTCACATAAGCATTTATACTGTACTCATACCAGGAAATGCACATTAAACGATGCATCTCAGAAGTCATTTGATTTGTTGAAACTACTTTTTATTTTATTTTAATTATTTAAAAAAAAACGTTTACATTTTTATTTAATGGAGAAAAAGAATCACCCCTTTTTTCTCCCCGATTTCATGGTAGTTACAGTCTTGTCTCATCGCTGCAACTCCCGTACGGACGAGGCGAAGGTCGAGAGCCATGCGTCTTCCGAAACACAGCCCAGCACAACCCTACCTAGCCGCACTGCTTCCTGATACAATGCCCATTCAACCCGGAAGCCAGGCGCACCAATGTGTCGGAGGAAAGACTGTACACCTGGCGACCGTGTCAGCATGCACTGCGCCCGGCCTTGTTGCAACTACTTTGATACCAACACTACATGTCCTGCCATCATTTTGCGGAGGTCACATTTGATCTTATCAGCGTTTTTTTGATCATATCAAATTGTTTGCCTTCTTTGTTTGTGTGTGTGGGGAGGGGGAGGGGGGGTTCGTGTGGGAACGTGGTGTGTGCGTATCTGTGCGTGTATGTGTTTGCGTGGGCGTGCATGTCTGTGTGTGTTGCCATATCAGTGTGAGAAAGACAGAGATAGGGAGAGCTACAGTATACAGAGAAATTCAGGCTTCAAAAATACCAAGTCAATCTAGTCAATGTTTCCAAGTGCCCTACTTTCCCTGAAATGGGCAAGAGCATAAACAGGCGCTGACGAGAGTCATGAGATTAGAGGGAGGGAGAGGACGAGGGAGGGGAGAGACAGAAATTGAAATGAGCAGAGAGAGAGACTCCTTTCTTGCTGATGGAACAGAACAGTAAACTGGGCATGAACTAAGTATGCCCTGAGAACAAAATCAATTCAAGTCCAGACTTTTGATGTCTGTTGTACAGATTCAGCTGGTGAGGCTCCAGTGGCTAATGCAAGAGATGTAATGCTGAAAAAGTGAATCCCCAGTTCCCACAAATGAATGACCTAGAAAGTTAATATTTAGCAGCCGGGGAGACACACGGAATCAGAGACCCCTCATTGTGGGCAGTATGTCATCGCTGGCAGCATGTCACTTTCCTCTTGCCACAAGCAAACATAAACTGCAAAGGGTGTCAGAAGAATAGCCCAGCCATCACTATTAACTTCCAAACAGAAATGTTAGTACACCAATAGCAAGACATCCAGTCCAAACAGAAATGTTAGTACAGCAATAACAAGACATCCAGTCCAAACAGAAATGTTAGTACAGCAATAGCAAGACATCCAGTCCAAACAGAAATGTTAGTACACCAATAACAAGACATCCAGTCCAAACAGAAATGTTAGTACAGCAATAGCAAGACATCCAGTCCAAACAGAAATGTTAGTACACCAATAGCAAGACATCCAGTCCAAACAGAAATGTTAGTACACCAATAGCAAGACATCCAGTCCAAACAGAAATGTTAGTACACCAATAACAAGACATCCAGTCCAAACAGAAATGTTAGTACACCAATAACAAGACATCCAGTCCAAACAGAAATGTTAGTACACCAATAGCAAGACATCCAGTCCAAACAGAAATGTTAGTACACCAATAGCAAGACATCCAGTCCAAACAGAAATGTTAGTACACCAATAGCAAGACATCCAGTCCAAACAGAAATGTTAGTACACCAATAGCAAGACATCCAGTCCAAACAGAAATGTTAGTACACCAATAGCAAGACATCCAGTCCAAACAGAAATGTTAGTACACCAATAGCAAGACATCCAGTCCAAACAGAAATGTTAGTACAGCAATAGCAAGACATCCAGTCCAAACAGAAATGTTAGTACACCAATAGCAAGACATCCAGTCCAAACAGAAATGTTAGTACACCAATAGCAAGACATCCAGTCCAAACAGAAATGTTAGTACACCAATAGCAAGACATCCAGTCCAAACAGAAATGTTAGTACACCAATAGCAAGACATCCAGTCCAAACAGAAATGTTAGTACACCAATAGCAAGACATCCAGTCCAAACAGAAATGTTAGTACACCAATAGCAAGACATCCAGTCCAAACAGAAATGTTAGTACACCAATAGCAAGACATCCAGTCCAAACAGAAATGTTAGTACACCAATAGCAAGACATCCAGTCCAAACAGAAATGTTAGTACACCAATAGCAAGACATCCAGTCCAAACAGAAATGTTAGTACACCAATAGCAAGACATCCAGTCCAAACAGAAATGTTAGTACAGCAATAGCAAGACATCCAGTAGGCGAATAGAAAGAAAGTTCACAACAACATGAAATATGCATTGGTTTTCCCAGTGTCGATCCCAGTGTGCATTTGGTCATTGTTTTGATTGTGTTTAATGTGGTGAATGTACTATCTTGGGTTGAGTGTATGGGAGCAAGAGGAGGGGGAAGGGGGATGAGGGGAGACAGTGGTCAGCTGAAATCTCTTTATCGTCAGCTGACGAATAGAGGGGGAGAGAAAGAATGAAAGAGGAGGGAGAGATGGAGGGAGATACAGAGAGAGGGAACAGAAAGGGGAAAATAAATGGAAAAAGAGTGGGAGAGAAAGAAAGGGCGAGAGTGTCTGTAAACCCTAAATCGAGAACCTCTGTTAGTGTTCACAAACGATTCCTAATAAGGCTGTAACTGGCAGCCTCCAACCTCTCTCTCCTGGAATAAGCTGCCAGGAAACTTTCCCCTTCTAACTCTTCTCCTCCTCTGAATATTATAACCAGAAACAAACTGTGTACTATCAAGCAGAAAGATGTACTATCGAGCTGAAAGATGTACTATCGAGCAGAAAGATGTACTATTGAGCAGAAAGATGTACTATTGAGCAGAAAGATGTACTATCGAGCAGTAAGATGTACTATCGAGCAGAAAGATGTACTATCGAGCAGAAAGATGTGCTATTGAGCAGAAAGATGTACTATCGAGCAGTAAGATGTACTATCGAGCAGAAAGATGTACTATCGAGCAGAAAGATGTACTATCGAGCAGTAAGATGTACTATCGAGCAGAAAGATGCACTATCGAGCAGTAAGATGTGCTATTGAGCAGAAAGATGTGCTATTGAGCAGAAAGATGTACTATCGAGCAGAAAGATGTGCTATCGAACAGAAAGATGTGCTATCGAACAGAAAGATGTGCTATCGAACAGAAAGATGTACTATCGAGCAGAAAGATGTACTATCGAGCAGAAAGATGTACTATCGAGCAGAAAGATGTACTATCGAGCAGAAAGATCTACTATCGAGCAGAAAGAACGTAAGCAGGCAGAAAAACAGAGAAATGGCTAATTGAGGCTAAATATATTACACAAAAGATTCTTAGGGACATATAACAAGATGTTAGATATAGCCAACCCACCATATGACCATCCTACAATATGACCAATTAAACTCTCAGGCCATCCCAACAAAGAAGCAGTATATTGACCAATACAAACCCAGCTTATGTTACTCTGCCCTCGTGAGAAAGAGAGACTCTTCAACTTTAAGGGTTGTCATTGTGACCCTACACTCTTAGAAACAAGGGTTCCAAAGGGGTTCTTCGGCTATCTACATAGGAGAACCCTTTTTGGTTCCAGGTATAACCCGTTTGGGTTCCATGTAGAACCCTCTGTGGAAAGGGTTCTGCCTGGAATGAAAAGGGTTCTACCTGTAGCCAAAAATGGTTCTTCAACGGGTTTCCCTATGGGGACAACCGATGAACCCTTTAAGGTTGAAGATTCCACCTTTTTTCACTGGCCTTTCCCCTGCTGGTGTATCTATGGTATCCCTCCCCCCACCCCACCCCCTTTGTGTACAGTGTATTGTCAAATACCTTACAGTGGGTTGCTCCATTAGGAGTAGTTATTCTGACTGTATTGTGGAAGTGTTTGATAGGTTTGTATGACTGTGTCTTTCTCTCCCCCCAGGTGAGGTTTTGTGGGTAAACGTGTGACATCATGGCTCAGGTGCTGCACATGGACCCCAGCTTCCCAGGAGGTATGGTCCTAACTCTACTCTTTCTATTTCTTAACATCATAATACTGAATCCTCTCACACAAACTATCATGTGAGTGCATAATCTATTTCTCATGTAGGGACTGTTTCCCAAACACAGATTAAGACTAAAAAGTCATTTCAATGGTGTTTCTCCATTGGGCATGCTTTTCAGTCCAGGATTTAACTTAATCGGCCTTGGCCTAAAGTGTTTAACATCCAAAATAACTTCGATCAACCTAAGGTCTTTAGATATCTTAAACCAATCAAGGTCTGGCTATAACCAACTACTTTATTTATCAAACTGTTTCTACCTAATTTGTGTAACTACTATTAGAGTATATACCCAAGCACTCAGTATCCCCGAGAGATAATGCTTTTTTCTGAAGTCTGAGTCTGAGATTAGATGGCAGATTTCCGCTTGTTTTAACTCTATTTCCTGTTCCCTGCAGGGAAGCTTACCCCGTCCGCTCCCCCCTCTCTGCATGGGAAGGAGCAGGAGGCGCCCTACTCGGTGGAGACCCCCTACGGCTACCGTCTGGACCTAGACTTCCTCAAGTATGTCAACGACATTGAGAAGGGCAACACCATCAAGAAGGTGCCCGGTCAGCGCCGGCCCCGCTACGGGTCTCTCCCCCGGGGGTACGGCTACACAGGCTCCTGGTGGACCTCCACAGAGTCCCTGTGCTCCAACACCAGCCAGGACAGTCGCCAATCATCCTTCTCCTACTGCGCCCCAGGCTACCACCCACACAGCTCCCACTCCCACTCCCAGAGGCCCAGCTTCAGCACGGCCCGGGTGGAGAAGACCCTGCTGGACGCCCGCAGGAAGTTGGAGGAAGAGAAAGAAGGGGCCCCCAGGAGGTTCTCCAGCACACTGGGTAGCATGCACAACAGCATGGCCGGATCCACCACCTCCCTGAGCAGCGCCCACAGCTACAACCGCACCCATGGAGGAGGAACGGGCTCCTTCACCCCCATGAGCTCCGGCATGTCCACGCCTGTGTCGCCCACCCCGGCCCACCTGCAGCACGTGAGAGAGCAGATGGCGGTGGCTCTCAGGAAGATCCGGGAGCTGGAGGAGCAGGTGAAGACCATCCCTGTGCTCCAGGTGAAGATCTCTGTGCTGCAGGAGGAGAAGAGGCAGCTAAGCGTCCAGCTGAAGAGCCAGAAGTTTCTGGGACACACCCTTGGCTTTGGCAGAGTGGGCCGGCCCCGAGGGGAGCTCTACATCGACATCCCAGAGGAGGAGGTGAGCTCTGGGGCTGAAGTCACCACCAGGGTTGCAGCAGGGCCTCTGTCCCCCACCACCCCAACCAGTCCTGAGGGCTCCAGGCCGCAGGCAGACTCAGGCTGTGAGATTGAGGACACGGTGATCGTGGGTGGAGTGCGGCCGGCTGGGCAGAGGGAAGTGCGTACCATTGGGGTGGGACCAGAGGAGGCGAGGGGCAGCCAGCAGGTGGATGTGGGCATTGGGGTGAAAGAGCAGGACCTAGGGCTGTTGCCGGAGACAGAGGCCCTGAAGAGCCAGGTGGGCCAGCTGGAGGGCCAGCTGAAGAGGACGATGCAGGAGCTGCAGGCTACCCAGCAGCAGGTGCAGGCAGCTCAGAGGGAGAGGCAGGCTCTGGCCCCCCAGGCAAACCACTCGGTCAGGGCCACCAGTCTGAGCTGGCAGGAGCAGCAGGGACGCAGCCTGCAAACAGTAGTCAGCTTTACCCAGCAGCCCCATCACCGGGCGCAGAGAACTGTGGGAATCCAGGTGTACACCCTGGAGCAACCAGCCACTGTGGTGGGGGTGGGCACGTTGCTCCGAGCAGAGGGGTGCAGCTCCCCCTCCCTCCCTCCAGGTGGTACAGTCCTGGAGGGAACCCACAGAGGACATGCACAGGCCCTGGGCCCAGAGGGTAGGTCTGACTTCAGTGATAAGTTACAAGTGATATCAAATGAAATGAAGTAGGTTTAAATGGGGCGGCAGGTAGTCTTGTGGTTAAGAGCGTTGGGGCAGTAACCTAAAGGTCACTGGTTCAAATCCCTGAGCCAACTAGGTGAAAGAGGATGTCGATGTGCCCCTGAGCAAGGCATTTGCCTCTATATGCTCCTGTAAAATGTACAAATGTTTTCTATAACAATGAGTTGTTGGGTTGAAAAACCACGTGTTTTCTTTGATTGTTGATCCCTTCCATCTTTTGTCCTCTTCCTTTCCATTCCTCCAGATGCAGCTGTTGAGCTGCCCATCGCCATCTCCTCCAAACAGGTTCGAGAGGTCCTAAGAAGTGAGCTGTCCACCTCTGTGCCTGTCACTAATCCTGCCATCGCCATTGATACCATTGGTAATCAGATGGCTTTGCTGCATCTGAAGGAAGGAGAGACACCCCAGCACACTGCCATAAACACTGTCCATTATCAAGAAGACCCATCAAAGCCAGGTAGCTATGGACCGTACGACTCCTTACCTTAACCCTCCCGCTAACTGTCCCTGACGTAACATAACGTTGTGGCAACATTGGGCCTTCTCTCCAGCTGCAGCAGCCTCTCCCCAGACCGCCCTGAGGTCCATTATGAAACATAAGGCAGAAGGAGAACCTGGCTCTCCATCCACCAAGAAGAACCTGCAGTTCACTGGAGTCAATGGAGGGTACGTGTGTTATTGATAGTATCTAACAGTGTATTCATGTTACACTACAGAGATCGTGAGTTGACGTGTGTGATAGATCAGTTCTGTCCTGCAGGTATGAGTCCACCTCCTCAGACGACAGTAGCAGTGAGAGTTCAGAGGAGAGTGATGCCAGTGAATATCATGAGACCACAGAGAAACTCCCAGAAGCACCAGAGTCTGCTGCGGGACGGCACCAGCAAGCAGCAGCAGTCCCAGTCTCCTCCACAAGGCTAGAGCATGCCACCCCGCTCCCAACCACCACCGTCCAACCACCAGCCTGTCAACCTGCCTCTGAGCGGAGCACCAGCCAATCAGCAACCATACGCTCAGGACTGCAGCATGTATCCACCTTATCACCAACCTTGAACACTGCCGTGCAGCAATGTGCCTCTGACTCTACCCCCACTGAGACTACCTACCCATCTCCAGCCAATGACTGTGGCCGTCAGGGGAGTATTGTCCAATCATCGGTCCCTGACCCTATCCCTCAGGAGTGTACCTCCATAAATACTAGCACTGAACCCACTACACCTGAGCAGTGCACCATCCAATCAGCACCTACCTGTTCTGCACCCCCCAAGCCACCCAGATGCCAACCAGAAGCCACTAACCCGGAGGTAAAGCAGGGTGTCACCCAATCAAATACCACTGATGTCACCGTTCAGCTAGATGCCATCAAATCACAAACTACTGACCTCGCCCCTCAGCATTGGGCTACCCAATCGTCAGCTACTGAACAAAGCTCCCAGCAGAGGATAGTCCAATCATCAGCCTCGACACCAGCACCTGGAAACGCCCCAAGTGCTGCTGGAGCAGCCAATCAAGAAACCAGGTAAACCAGCATAACCATTTAAAAACTCTAATCAGTAGATGTGTCATTCCATCAATGATTTCAAGTGCAGTATAATATTGTGTATGTATGTGTTTGAATTTGCTGTGCTTTCTTTCATCTCTGTCAGACTGGAGTTCAGTGAGAGCCTGATGGCATCTCTCCATGCCCTGCAGAAAGCCCTGGGTGAACCAAATGCTTTCAGCCAGCAAGCAGCAGTATGCAATTCTCTTTTACTCTGCCCACCATGCCAGTTTAGATGACTTCATCTGCGACTTGTCATTTCATATAGTCACTTTCTACAAGATTGTGTTCATGTAACCAGCGGGATTTGAACTCAGGTCTCCTGCACTTTACAATACTGGGTTATCCCATTAAGCTAAAGCTGTTAGGCCTACATCCATCTGTGTATCATAAACAGTGTGAGTTACTTTGACCAGTCCTGTCTGGTTGTTAGTCTGAGACCGCTCTCTGTGTTTTCCCTCCCCAGAGGACAGCCTACACCACGGTGCTCCAGGAGTGGCTTCGTGTGTCCTGTCACAAGGCAGCTGACACTGCCATGGTCAGGGCCTATATGGATACCTTCTCCTCCGTCTCCCCACAGCTGCTGAAGTTTGTGGTCAATATGGCCGACGGCAACGGCAACACGGCCCTGCACTACACCGTCTCCCACTCCAACTTCCCTGTGGTCAAGCTGCTGCTGGACACTGGTGAGTGACTGGGGTATGTGTATGTTTACAGACAAGAGAATAGTGGTCTACTTTTGTGGTGGACAAGTAAGTGTTTGGTTTGTTCGTACAGTACATGGATCAGCACTGTATGAATGTGTATATCTAACACAGACTTGTGGTCTGCCATAGATACAATGGACTGTATGCATAACCTTCATGTACTGCATTGCATGACTGTTAGTGAAATGGTTTAGGGATTTAATTCCCATAAACGTGTCCTGGTCGCTCTCTCCCTGTCAGGCCTGTGCAACGCTGACAAGCAGAACAAGGCCGGGTACACAGCCATCATGCTGACAGCTCTGGCTGCCTTCCACTCTGACAGTGACCTTCACACTGTCCTGCAGCTGCTGCGCACAGGGGACGTGAACGCCAAAGCCAGCCAGGTACACTATGCCCCCTGCTGGACAGCAGGCCTCCCTGCACACAGCCAAACTCAAGCAGACCAATGACGTTCCTCCCGAGCCCCTGACAAAATGGCTATTTCAGCTACTTCAGTTAGATGGCTCCTTTGCATGTATGTTGCTGATAGCTCCACATTGTATCTATGTTCTGATGGAATTAAAATTCTCAATTTGTTATGTTGGGCCAGGACATGTCTTTTCTTGCCTCTGATGGTTTTGTAATTTTGTGTAAGAAAAGCTGACTGTTGGTGTTATGCCAGCTCTTATAACTACTGCCTGGAGTTTTTCCAGGTCAGAAGGTCACACGGTCAGGAGACTGGTAAAACTCGTGGCCTTCCTAACGGGTAACTGTTGTATGTTGTTAGGCGGGTCAGACGGCGTTGATGCTGGCAGTGAGTCACGGGCGAGGGGACATGGTACGGGCGCTGCTCTCCTGCGGGGCACAGGTCAACATCCGCGACGACGACGGCTCCACGGCGCTCATGTGTGCCTGTGAGCACGGCCACGTCGACATCGTGCGTCAGCTGCTGTCTGTGCCAGGCTGTGATGTCACCCTCACTGACAACGTGAGTCAACAAGCCTACTCCCAAACTTCTAGGATTTTACATAGCATTTTACGAGTTGTTTTCCCACCCCGTTTTCCCGACTCTCTGTCTAACAGCATCTATGAGTCTGTCTCCCATGTCAATACAGTGTCTTTGACTGTTTGTTTTTTAACTTTCTCTTCTGTCTCTGTCTCTCTATTTTGCTCTCGGCGGTGCAGCTGTGTGCACCAGCTCCCAACCCTGTCTCTCATCCTTCCCTCAGCCTGACCTACTTTTTCTTGCCTTTCTCACCCTCTCTCTCTTTGGCAACCCAACCTATGGTTATCTCTCTCTCTCTCTCCACTAGGATGGCAGTTCAGCCCTGTCCATAGCCCTGGAGGCCAGTCAGAATGACATCGCTGTGCTTCTCTACGCTCACCTCAACTTCGCCAAGCCTCCTTCCCCTGTAAGTGTTGTCAAACAGAGAATGTACGTTAACATTTGAACAAAAGCAAACACACAACACTTGTGGGTGCATCAGGTGGTGATTTATAAATATTGTTTTACCCTCAAGGTATCACCAAAGTCTCCTCTTTTGGGATCCTCTCCCCCCTCTGGTGAAACAAAGTGACCACACTGTAAGATACCTTTTGGAGAATTTAGCAGCACCTCTTCAACCAGCTCCTCAACCATTCCACCACAAGTGTTGATATCTGTGTATATATATATGTGTGTGTGTGTGTGTGTGTGTGTGTGTGTGTGTGTGTGTGTGTGTGTGTGTGTGTGTGTGTGTGTGTGTGTGTGTGTGTGTGTGATTGTAATGGTCTTTTTTCCTCTTCTCTCTGTCTGTTCTCTCTGTCTGTTCTCTCTGTCTGTTCTCTCTGTCTGTTCTCTCTGTCTGTTCTCTCTGTCTGTTCTCTCTGTCTGTTCTCTCTGTCTGTTCTCTCTGTCTGTTCTCTCTGTCTGTTCTCTCTGTCTGTTCTCTCTGTCTGTTCTCTCTGTCTGTTCTCTCTGTCTGTTCTCTCTGTCTGTTCTCTCTGTCTGTTCTCTCTGTCTGTTCTCTCTGTCTGTTCTCTCTGTCTGTTCTCTCTGTCTGTTCTCTCTGTCTGTTCTCTCTGTCTGTTCTCTGTCTGTTCTCTCTGTCTGTTCTCTCTGTCTGTTCTCTCTGTCTGTTCTCTCTGTCTGTTGTTCTCTCTGTCTGTTCTCTCTGTCTGTTCTCTCTGTCTGTTCTCTCTGTCTGTTCTCTCTGTCTGTTCTCTCTGTCTGTTCTCTCTGTCTGTTCTCTCTGTCTGTTCTCTCTGTCTGTTCTCTCTGTCTGTTCTCTCTGTCTGTTCTCTCTGTCTGTTCTCTCTGTCTGTTCTCTCTGTATGTTCTCTCTGTCTGTTCTCTCTGTCTGTTCTCTCTGTCTGTTCTCTCTCTGTCTGTTCTCTCTGTCTGTTCTCTCTGTCTGTTCTCTCTGTCTGTTCTCTCTGTATGTTCTCTCTGTCTGTTCTCTCTGTATGTTCTCTCTGTCTGTTCTCTCTGTCTGTTCTCTCTGTATGTTCTCTCTGTCTGTTCTCTCTGTCTGTTCTCTCTGTCTGTTCTCTCTGTATGTTCTCTCTGTATGTTCTCTCTGTATGTTCTCTCTGTATGTTCTCTCTGTCTGTTCTCTCTGTCTGTTCTCTCTGTATGTTCTCTCTGTATGTTCTGTATGTCCTGTATGTCCTGTATGTCCTGTATGTCCTGTATGTGCACGTCGGCATGAAACTCAGCACTTGACACGATCCTAACGCATCTTTTCTTGAAACAAAAAGGAATTCATCGTGATGCTGTACTCACATATAGTTCTTTACGCACAAGAGTCTGTTTTTTTGTTGTTTGGTTACAGTGTTGGTTGAAATCAATCTCGGATAATATTCACATGACAGAATAAGCCGTTCCCCTTGTAGCAGCTCAACACACAGACTCGACTCAGCAATAGTCCCACTAACATTCATTTTGTGTGCTTTTATTGCCGCTCCATAAGCACGATTGTATTACTTTACCGTAGTTCATTGTTGTAGCTTATTTTGTTGTTCGTCTACATTTGTTACTTATTACTGTACGAGCACGACATGTCATTCTATATACCATTGATAATCGACCAGTTGCAAGGACAGAGTAGGAATATGTTGTCTCCTCACAATCATTTATGAAATGCCCGAAAGTCACCCGTATCACTGTGAAATGACTAATTCACCCATATCATTCTAAAATGACAAAATCACCCATTTCATTCTAAAATACACATAGCTCTCTGAAGTGTCCTTTATCGATTGTAATCAGTCAGCTGATTGGTGCTAAAAAAAACAATTCTGATACAGGACTCCAGTTTAATTCAGCACAATAGATGGAGATTCCTACACAACCTTTATTTACCCGAGAGTATTTTTGATAGTGTCTTTTTATTCAATTCAAATGTCACATAGGTAACGGTATGGATCTCCAACACTGTTAAACAGATGACAACCTTTACACACAGCATTGCTACTTTAGATGTCAGACACCTAGCTGTGACGAGGCCTCCAGCACCCTTATCGGGATACTGTTGTTTTAAATGATGGTCTTACTGGCTAACTTCCAACCACATTTTAGTCGTTTTGTAACAGTTAACCATTTTTTTTTCCCAGAATTTTTATCCAAAGATCTTCCCCTCATAACAAACTCTTTTGTTACACTGTATGTTGTGGTGATCCGTCTGAGTGTGAAGATAATAATATGTGTTGACCAGACAGATAATTCCCAACAAAACATTTGGTAGCAGCAGCAGCATTATCGTCGAGGTCAATAACAGTTGTAATGTTCATGAGAAGGCAACTAGAAATGGTAGCTACTCTAACTCTCCAATAAAGGTACTACATTTCTGAAATGAAAGATTGTTTATTTTCTTGAATAAAAGGTTTTGTGAGTGGTTTTACTGAGGGAAGGAGTGACGTGGGGTGTTTGGGTACTGGTGGTAGGCAAGGTTCAAATTCCTGTTCAGTGGTCACCCACTTTTGGATTGGTTGGTAACTAGAAAGTGATAGAATGGACTATGGGATCTAATGAAGAATTTGCATTGTAATATAGGAATACCAAAATGATAATAATATTTGACATTATTCTACAGTAGTAGTGATGCAGAAAATTATAATTTAAAAATGGATTGAAGTCCAAAATACATAAATACACTGAGTATACCAAACATTTGGGACACCTTCCTAATGTGGAGTTGCCTCACCCTCTGAATGGCACACATACACAGTCCATGTCTCCATTGTCTCAAGGCCTAAAAATCCTTCTTTAACCTGTGTCCTCCCCTTCATCTACACTGACTGAAGTGGTTTTACAAGTGACCTCAGTAAGGGATCATAGCTTTCAGCAGGATTCACCTGGTCAGTCTGTCATCCAAAGAGCAGGTGTTCTTAATCGTTTGTATGCTCATTGGTGTCTCAATTTGGATTGATATTTTTACGTTAACCCCCCCCCTTTAATATAGGATTTCCTGAGCAATTGGATTTTATAACGTTTTATATTTGTTTTACTTTCTTTTTCTATCCATTTCTATTTGTATTACTTGTTCACAACTATAGGTTTACCTACTCGCACATTTGTTTTCGTTTTTTGCCTTCTGTAAAATGCTCAGTTTGTATTTTTCCCCATTTGTTTTTATGGGTTTTTGGAAGAAAATCATAAATGAGCTTTCATCGTAAATCGTCTCTGTGTGTGTTTCTAGTAACAGTATAAACTGGACCAATATCTCTGATCGGAATAAGGCCTTTTTAAAATCTTCAATACATCGTGGATGATACTGTAATTATAATAAATGCCAAGACAATGTTCCTCTGCCCTTACGTAGGCTATTAGACTAATCCGTTAAACTAATAATCATCATAATACATGTAGGCTATTAGCCTAGTCTGCCGTGGGTATTGAACAGGACCTGGCACGCAATTAACGTTTGGCAAGGTGTTTGAATAGAGCATTTCTCGAGCCAGCTGTAGCCTAATTGTGGATGATTTGACCAACAGAGCGCGCTGTTGCATTTAGTGTAGTCGTAGATTTCTTGGGCCCGCTGCGCAAGCTGTCATGTCTGCAGCAGACCAGCAGAGGACGCTGGTAAACTGTGTTTGTGTTGGAGACCAAAATATTGTTTCCCCAATTTCCGTCAAAAAAAAAAAAAACAAAACCATCAAAAAAAGCAGACTTCCACTTTGGCAAATAACCAAAATCCGCTGCGCAACGCAATGCTTAGACTGCCTATAAACCCTTAAAAATCAAATCGCCTGCTGCCAATCCCATCAACATTATAAACACTTGAATCTGGTCTATTAATCGTTACCTCGTGCATTACAAATGTTCAATTGCGATTTCCAATTGTATGCCTATTGTATGTGACACATAGGCCTATTGTAAACTAAAGTTGTAAGTTGTTGACATGTTCTTCTTGATTTAGCTATGTCACCGAAGAATATAGATTTTGCCTCAGAAGAATCAATCATGTTTTACATTTTGACACAGTTGACCCCATTGTTTGATTGATTTGCTGCTCTACTGATATGTCGATTTTAAAGAGTTATGTGAAATTACGAAATGTACCTTCATTGTGATACAAAAGTGTTAAATAAATAAGTGAAACTATAAAGCATTGATGAAATGTAGATTGTATGGCCAATGAATGCCCCACGTATGGCCCATAGTACGAACAAGATAATGACAATCAGCATGACTTTCTTACAAAAAGGTAAAATGTTCAGAATGTGCCTATATATGCTTTAAAAGCCAATCGACGTCAAACAATGAAAGTGACTCTGGTGTCGTAGGGCATACTATCCCGGAAATATGATCTGAATCGAAGTACATACGTGCAATGCCAGTGCCACGCTAACTGAGCGTCTAGGGTGGAACCAGAACACTGTAATAAACCTGACGCATGTTTCTTTGAGATAAGCAGAGACAGAGAAAGATGCCCTTATCAATGTGAACCCCACCTCTTGTTAGAGCACCAACTCGTCCAAAAATTAGCTCATTGCTAGACAAGTTGAAATTCACATTCAATTCCTTTGTAATTGTGTGTTCGTTTTATAGGTCTATACACGTTACCAGTCAAAAGTTTGGACACACCTACTCATTCAAGGGTTTTTCTTTATTTTTAATACTTTCAACATTGTAGAATACTGGTGAAGACATTAAAACTATGAAATAACAGATATGGAATCATGTAGTAACCAAAAAAAGTGTTAAACAAATAAAATAAAATAAATTCATTTGAGATTCTTCAAAGTAGCCACCCTTGGCCTTGATGACAGCTTTGCACACTCTTGGCATTCTCTCAATCAGCTTCATGTGGTTGTCACCCGGAATGCATTTCAATTAACAAGTGTGCCTTGTTAAAAGTGAATTTGTGAAATGTCTTTCCTTCTTAATGTGTTTGAGTCAATTAGTTGTGTTGTGACAAGGTAGGGGTGGTATACAGAAGACAGCCCTATTTGGTCAAAGACCAAGTCCAAATTAAGGAAAGAACAGCTCAAGCAAGCAAAGAGAAATGACAGTCCATCATTACTTTAAGACATGAAGGTCAGTCAATGTGGAACATTTCAAGAACTTTGAAAGTTTCTGAAAGTGCAGTCGCAAATACCATCAAGAGCTATGGTGAAACTGACTCTCACGAGGACCGCCGCAGGAAAGGAAGACCCAGATTTACCTTTGCTGCAGAAAATAAGTTCATTACAATTACCAGCCTCAGAAATTGCATCCCAAAACAATGCTTCACAGAGTTCAAGTAACAGACACATCTCAACATTAACTGTTCAGGGGAGACGTGCTGCAAAGAAACCACTACTAAAGGACATGAAGAAGAGACTTGCTTGCTCCCGAGAAGCATGAATAATGGACATTAGACTGGTGGAAATCTGTCCTTTGGTCTTTGTGAGATGCAGACTAGGTGAACAGATGATCTCTAAATGTGTGGTTCCCACCGTGAAGCATGGAGGAGGTGTGGGGTTGCTTTGCTGGTGACACTGTTTGTGATTTATTTTGAAATTCAAGGCACACTTAACCAGCATGGCTACCACAGCATTCTGCAGCAATACACCATCCCATATGGTTTGGGCTTAGTGGGACTAGTGGGACTATCATTTGTTTTTCAACAGGACAATGACCCAACACACCTCCAGGCTGTGTAAGGGCTATTTTACCAAGGATGAGAGTGATGGAGTGCTGCATCAGATGACCTGGCCTCCACCAAATTGAGATGGATTGGGATGAGTTGGACTGCAGAGTGAAGGAAAAGCATGTATGGGAAGTCCTTCAAGACTGTTAGAAAAGCATTCCAGGTGAAGCTGGTTGAGTGAATGCGGTAGTGGTTAGAGTGGCGAGCCAGTAACCGAAAGGTTGTTGGATCGAATCCCTGATCTGTCGTTCTGCCCCTGAACAAGGCAGTTAACCCACTGTTCCCCGGTAGACCGTTATTGTAAATAATAATTTGTTCTTAACTTACTTTCCTAGTTAAATAAAGGTTACATAAAAAATGCCAAGCCTGTGCAAAGCTGTCAAGGGTGGCTACTTTGAAGAATCTCAAATATCAAATATATAACACTTTTTTGGTTACTACATGATTCAATATGTGTTATTTCATCATTGTGATGTACAAATATAGACAAACCCTTGAATGAGTAGGTGTGTCCAAACTTTTGCCTGATACTGTATATGCAAATTGCACCTACCTGAGGCAGGTACAAGTTAACCTGGGCATCATGATAGACTACCTTCATTTTCCTACAGTAGTGTATTGGAAAACAAGGACTGTTTTGATATAATTACTGTAATAACACAATACTGATCAATATATTGGTTATTCCGTTGATAAGAATTTGTTGCTGCATGTGATATTTTACCAAATCTCTCTCTCATGACCAGAGCGTCAAAGATACGTTTCTCAATCTCACTTAGGCCAAAGGCATAAGAGTTAAAGTAGGCTTGGCTACATTTTGTAATGGTTCCTATTTTACTGCCCCATTAAACAGAATAAAGTGAAGAGCATGGATGTGTGCTTAACAATACATTATATTATCCATACAAAATGTCTTCTACAATAATATATACAGTGGGGCAAAAAAAGTATTTAGTCAAATCAAATCAAATCAAATTGTATTTGTCACACACATGGTTAGCAGATGTTAATGCGAGTGTAGTGAAATGCTTGTGCTTCTAGTTCCGACAATGCAGTGATAACCAACAAGCAATCTAACTAACAATTCCAAAACTACTGTCTTATACACAGTGTAAGGGGATAAAGAATATGTACATAAGGATATATGAATGAGTGATGGTACAGGGCAGCATACAGTAGATGGTATCGAGTACAGTATATACATATGAGATGAGTGTGAAGACAAAGTAAACAAAGTGGCATAGTTAAAGTGGCTAGTGATACATGTATTACATAAGGATGCAGTCGATGATATAGAGTACAGTATATACGTATGCATATGAGATGAATAATGTAGGGTAAGTAACATTATATAAGGTAGCATTGTGCCACCAATTGTGCAAGTTCTCCCACTTAAAAAGATGAGAGAGACCTTTTAATTTTCATCATAGATAGACTTAAACTATGACAGATGAAATGAGAAAAAAATATCTAGAAAATCACATTGTAGGATTTTTTTGCAAGTTATGGTGGAAAATAAGTATTTGGTCACCTACAAACAAGCAAGATTTCTGGCTCTCACAGACCTGTAACTTCTTCTTTAAGAGGCTCCTCTGTCCTCCACTCGTTACCTGTATTAATGGCACCTGTTTGAACTTGTTATCAGTATATAAAAGACACCTGTCCACAACCTCAAACTGTCACACTCCAAACTCCACTATGGCCAAGACCAAAGAGCTGTCAAAGGACACCAGAAACAAAATTGTAGACCTGCACCAGGCTGGGATGACTGAATCTCCAATAGGTAAGCAGCTTGGTTTGAAGAAATCAACTGTGGGAGCAATTATTAGGAAATGGAAGACATACAAGACCACTGATAATCTCCCTCGATCTGGGGCTCAACGCAAGATCTCACACCGTGAGGTCAAAATGATCACATGAACGGTGAGCAAAAATCCCAGAACCACATGGGAGGACCTAGTGAATGACCTGCAGAGAGCTGGGACCAAAGTAACAAAGCCTACCATCAGTAGCACACTACGCCACCAGGGACTCAAATCATGCAGTGCCAGATGTGTCCCCCTGCTTAATTATGCCAGTACAGTCCAGGCCCGTCTGAAGAATGCTAAAGAGCATTTGGATGATCCAGAAGAAGATTGGGAGAATGTCATATGGTCAGATGAAACCAAAATATAACTTTTTGGTAAAAACTCAACTCGTCGTGTTTGGAGGACAAAGAATGCTGAGTTGCATCCAAAGAACACCATACCTACTGTGAAGCATGGGGGTGGAAACATCATGCTTTGGGGCTGTTTTTCTGCAAAGGGACCAGGACGACTGATCCGTGTAAAGGAAAGAATGAATGGGGCCATGTATCGTGAGATTTTGAGTGAGAACCTCCCATCAGAAAGGGCATTGAAGATGAAACGTGTCTGGGTCTTTCAGCAATGATCCCAAGGAGTGGCTTAGTAATAAGCATTTCAAGGTCCTGGAGTGGCCTAGCCAGTCTCCAGATCTCAACCCCATAGAAAATCTTTGGAGGGAGTTGAAAGTCCGTGTTGCCCAGCAACAGCCCCAAAACATCACTGCTCTAGAGGAGATCTGCATGGAGGAATGGGCCAAAATACCAGCAACAGTGTGTGAAAACCTTGTGAAGACTTACAGAAAATGTTTTTTTAAGTGGGAGAACTTGCACAATTGGTGGCTGACTAAATACTTTTTTGCCCCACTGTATATATGTGTGTGTGTGTGTATTTCACTATAGAACATGTCTTTAGTAGTACTCTCTGCCTAGCGCAGAGACGAACACGGTCAGGAACTTCTGCCAGGCTGCTTGGACGTCTGGCATGAAGGCGAGCCCCATCTGGCAGGCCAGAACAATGGTGAGGCAGTTGCCCAGCAGTTGGGAAAAGGAAACAATTGAAACGTTAGTCATTTATTTGCAACAGCAGCATTCTCTTGGATGTAAATCAATGAGGAAAAACGCATTGTTAATTTGTTTTAGGCACCTCCATTAGTACTCATATTTACAGCTTAAATTGTGACACAGGCTTTGACCCTACTGACTATGCGTCCAGCTCTGAATTTTTGTGGTCTGCTGCTTTTCAATGGGAGTTCACCCATTTTCATTCAATCGCCATATCTCCAGGAGCCAGGGGTCTTCAAAATGTTCTTGCCCAGGGACCATGTGCCAGGTTAACCGGCGGCCCAAGAACCCCCACAGTAAGTTAGCGGGGGAAAATCCACATCTTGTCTTATGATCAGGTGAATGATACACTATACTGTATATGCAAAAGTACACTATGTGGACACTCCTTCAAATTAGTGGGTTTGGCTATTTCAGCCACACTCGTTGCTGACAGGTGTTTGAAATCAAGCACACAGCCATGCAATCTCCATATTCAAACATTGGCAGTAGAATGGCCTTACTGAAGAGCTCAGTGACTTTCAAAGTGGCACAGTCATAGGATGCCACCTTTTCAACAGGTCAGTTTCCCAAATTTCTGCTCTGCTAAGCTCATAGAACGGGACCACCGAGTGCTGAAGAGCAGAACGTGTAAAAAATTGTCTGTCCTTGGTTTGCAACACTCAATCTGGAATTCCAAACTGCCTCTGGAAGCAATGTCAGCACAATAACTATTCGTCAGGAGTTTCATGAAATGGGTTTCCATGGCCGAGCAGCCGCATACAAGTCTAAGATCACCATGCACAATGCCAAGCTTCGGCTGGAATGGTGTAAAGCTTGCAGACTCTGGAGCAGCGGAAACACATTCTCTGGAATGATGAATCACGCTTCACCCTCTGGCAGTCCGTCAGACTAATTTGGGTTTGGCAGATGCCAGGAGAACACTACCTTTCCCAATGCATAAACGGTAAAGTTTGGTGAAGGAGGAATAATGGTCTGGGGCTGTTTTTCATGGTTTGGGCTAGGCCCCTTAGTTCCAGTGAAGGGAAATCCTAGCACTACAACATACAATGTCCTTCTGGACAATTATGTGCTTCCAACATTGGGGAAACAGTTTGTGGAAGGCCCTTTCCTGTTTCAGTATGATATTGTCCCCATGCACAAAGTGAGGTCCACACAGAAATGATTTATCGAGATTGGTGTGGAAGAACTTGACTGGCCTGCACAGAGCCTTGACCTCAACCCCATAGTACACCTATGGGATTAATTGAAATGACAACTGCGAGCCAGGCCTTATAGCCCAAATCAGTGCCCGACCTCACTAATGCTCTTGTGTCTGAATGGAAGCAAGTCCCCACAGCAATGTTCCTTCCCAGAAGAGTGGAGGCTGTTGTAGCAGCAAAGGGGGAACCAACTCCATATTAATGCCCATGATTTGGGAATGAGGTGGAAGAAGAAGTGTAAACTCCAAACACATTTTCACTAAAAGCAGCTGTTTAGCTCAATAAACAAAGGTTGGCTAAAATGAATGTCCAAGTCAAGAAAGATTAACAGCAGCCAGCAGCACTTGCAGCACTAGCCTATTAGCGGGTCCTTTTTCAAAGCATAGGTCAGATAGACCAGTGAGTGCTGTTTGGCTTCATATTCGGAGTTGAGAAATAAAGTTGACATCGTTATTAAAAAGAAGATATGCTCATCTTTCCTACTGTCCGTATGTCATTCAAAATTAGTTTATTATGTTTTTTGGGCAGCGGTATTCATAACATTCAAAATAAAGTAAGAAGAAGAAATCTACGAAAAGAAATAAGAAAATAACGGCTGAATAACCCTGCCATGCGCCCATGACTTATTTTATCTATACTTGGCTGTGTGCCATGAGTTGTAAACAACTAAGATGACGCGCTATGATAAGATATAACCAACGGGTCTCTTTTGGAGGTGGTTTCTGTGCAGCAGCGTTGTGCTTGGGCAGATCAGACAATACATAAAAAGAGCCCTGAAACGGTGAACTCTATTGAGTTGGTTGGCAGCAAGTCAAGAAGTTGAGGCAACAATGAGTCTCTCCGCTAAGGACAAGGCAATTGTCAAGGCCTTTTTTGGCAAGGTTGCCGGCAGGGCAGAGGATGTTGGCAACGAGGCACTTTCCAGGTAGTTACAATTATTGAATTATTTACTACAAGTAATTGATCACTACAATTATTTAAGACCTTTGAATAACTTGTGAATGGTTGAAAACTCCTTACCATACACGTGTGAAAAATGGTACTCGCGCGTAAATGGAACTCTCTTTTTCCAATTCATATCAAGTTAAAAGAGTGGGGTCGTATAGTACAACGAGAAACATGCCACGCATAAACGACGTATATTTTAAACCTCCCAGGACGCTGGTGGTGTACCCCCAGACCAAGACATATTTCTCCCACTGGAAGGACCTGAGCCCCGGTTCTGCCCCGGTCAGGAAGCACGGTGGGACCGTCATGGGAGGCGTTCTGGGTGCCATTGAGAAGATTGACGACCTTAGTGCTGGTCTTCTTACCCTCAGCGAGTTGCACGCCTTCATGTTGAGAGTGGATCCTGCCAACTTCAAGGTTAGTAAATAGTTTTAAAAAATGTACTTGTTTTCTTTCTCACTGGTAGCTTTTGTTCCATTAGCACCCGTTGAAGATTGAAATCCATACATTAAGCTATTACAGTATTCAATCTTCAGAAACATATTCGTGAAATATGCTTCTAATAATGTTTCTGCTCTCCCTTCACATCCCCAGATCTTCAACCACAACATGCTGGTGACGCTGGCCATGATGTTCCCTGACGATTTCACCCCTGAGGTGCACGTGGCCACTGACAAGTTTCTGGCCCAGTTGGCCCTGGCTCTGTCTGAGAAGTACCGTTAGGCAATGAGCCAAATTTCCACTTGACAATCTTTGTAGTGTGCTAATTTAAATGAAAAGATGCAATAAATGAATCCTACCGATCGAATCTGAAACGTTGTTGTCCTTGGTGATTAAACGTAGGCTATATGTTTTTTTATGTATAGCTACTTATTTATTTAATTGATAGACCTAGATTATTGTATTGTGAAATAATTACACAAATATATCCACTATCCACAAAGTTGAAACTTCCACTACTCCACTGTGGGTCCACAATGCCATTAATAGTAATGGCAATTATTATAGTGATAGGTAACCACCACCTTCATTATCATTATTATGATCATTATTATCATTATTAGGCTACCATTATTACATCACAATCATTATGACTGTACGTTTGTTTATGTGTAACTCTGTGTTGTTGTTTTTGTCGGACTGCTTTGCTTTTCTTTATCTTGGCCAGGTCCTTGTAAATGGCCTACCTGGTTAAATAAAGGTGAATTAAATTATATGACCTTACATCCTTTTATGATATAAGTCATTACTGTTTGTCTTCTGGGTGCCTACATTACCAGTATTTAGACCAGATTATTATTTCATTAAATAATCAATAAGCCAGAAGCACTGGTCTAATAATAAGCCAGAAGCACTGGTCTAATAATCAATAAGCCAGAAGCACTGGTCTAATAATCAATAAGCCAGAAGCACTGGTCTAATAATCAATAAGCCAGAAGCACTGGTCTAATAATCAATAAGCCAGAAGCACTGGTCTAATAATCAATAAGCCAGAAGCACTGGTCTAAGCCAGAAGCACTGGTCTAATAATCAATAAGCCAGAAGCACTGGTCTAATAATCAATAAGCCAGAAGCACTGGTCTAATAATCAATAAGCCAGAAGCACTGGTCTAATAATCAATAAGCCAGAAGCACTGGTCTAATAATCAATAAGCCAGAAGCACTGGTCTAATAATCAATAAGCCAGAAGCACTGGTCTAATAATCAATAAGCCAGAAGCACTGGTCTTGGATTAGATTTCTCACCCAAACTTTACATGAGAATGGCCCAGCTCGCATAGAGATAACTACAATAGGTCATTTTTAGAAATATATAGGTTAGTTTGCACCATTTAATATTATACAACAATCATTATTTAAATAATTGCTCAAACTTGCACTTGCTTGAAAAAACATAGGCACACACATCTTGATATCGTACTTGTCATATTATTCAATAAAAGACAATAATAAATACATGTATTGTGAATGAAAACATGCTTTATCATCATAAAATGTCGATTAATGGAAGGAAAATAAATTATTACAAAAATAAATGAATAATAATAAATGTTTTATTAGGGCTGAAAGAAATGAAATAAAAGGCAGGCAACATATTTTCTTTATCTGCTTTTGGCAGAACCTTTTCTTAATTTGACTTATTGAAAACAAAAGTATGAATTACTTGTCTATACATCGGCAGTCACAGCACATTAAACTGTTCACATTTCCACCAACGCCACTTAAATCATTTCAAATATGAATTGGTAATAAATAATGATGGTTATTAATGAATGAGCATAAAAAGCATAAGAGAACTATCGTTCCTGTCTTGGTGATTTGTTCCTTTCGGTCGTTGTAATTTACAGTATGCTATGAATGGGCTGACGTGGTACTGCAAGGAATTTCTACAAAACATTGTTAACCCAGCCCACTCAAAACAGCTTAAACCAATAGTTGGCTTTTGGTGTGGAGACAAAACGCGTATATAAGCTGTCTCTTCAGTAGCATGAACAGTACATATCATCTTGAGTGATACCTACGCAAACGTCAATATGGTTCAGTGGACAGACTTCGAGCGCCAGACAATCCAGAGCATCTTCGGGAAGATGGACTACGATGACGTGGGTCCCGCGGCTCTTTCCAGGTCTTTGCTCTTTTTCATACCTCCTTGAAAATAGGCCTACATTTACATTGAACCTCGTGCATATTATATGATTAATGTAGTCACTCATAATTCCATTATTCACTTACAGGTGTCTGATCGTGTACCCCTGGACCCAGAGGTATTTTGGTAACTTCGGAAACCTCTCCAACGCCGCTGCCATCCAGGGAAACCCCAAGGTCGCCGCTCACGGAAAGACGGTCCTGCAAGGAATGGTCTTGGCTGTCAAGAACATGGATAACATCAAGGCCACCTTCACAGAGCTGAGCGTGCTGCACTCCGAGAAACTGCGCGTGGATCCAGACAACTTCCGGGTAAAGTGAAATGTTCTACTTCACACAAGGCACTTTTAGTGTGGTAAGAATGCGTTTTCTTACATGTCCATTTGCTCCTTTCTTTTGCAGCTGCTGGCTGACTGCCTTACTATTGTCGTTGCTGCGAGAATGGGTGCTGCCTTCACCGCTGACGTCCAGGGTGCTTTCCAGAAGTTCCTAGCCGTCGTGGTGAGCTCCCTGTGCAGACAGTACTACTAGAGCGTTCGTTGCCTGCGTCAACATAAACAGAGCCGCATCCGGCGCCCTTCATTGCATGTCTCAAAACAGATGTATCGATTCTGAAGGAAAAATAAAGTGCTAAATCGAAAACATATTTGTCATCGCTTTCATTATGTGTTCGTATGTCAACATGTATGGCCTACATTAACATATATTTTAAACAAATGAAAGGTCCACGTCAATAGGACTAGATCTTTTTTTGTGGTTTACACAAGTCTATAAATTGTGCAGCTTATTTCGACTGGTACGCCTCCAAAGCACCCAATTTTCTGTCCAACCTAAAGCACAAATATTGTCCTAAAACAACATTTCACACATATGAACTGTGACAACACACATGAGGGCTAAATTCCATAAATAGCGTTAGAACCCAATAAATATGTAGGCTACAGTAGCCTAGAGGTAGGTAAATGAATGTTTCTTCCCTGTCCTCTCTCTGGCTAATGATGAAGACCTGTAGGTTACATGTGTGAACTGGGGAGGCCGGTTGAAGGCATGAGAAGTTAAGAGCTTCAGATCGTATATAAAATCAAATCTAAATTAACTGTGTCTGCATTGGTGTTCATAAATCTCCATCCGACCTGCTATTGCGCATTAGAACCCAGAACGGTATGTGATCACTTGGTCACCGCAACGCCGAGGACACCCAAACCAGAGTGGCCACCACAAAGCCCAGGAGCCTGACCCTCCCTGCAAGTTGCCGTAGCCCTGCTTAAGATATTTAGCCTGTATTGGCTATCGGTTTAGACGCAGGGCATAGGGTGGCGCACAATTTGCCCAGCGTCGTCCGCGTTTGGGGAGGGTTTGGCCGGGGTAGGCCGTCATTGTAAAATAATAATTTGTTATTAACTGACTTGCCTAGTTAAAAAAAGGTTAAATGTTCTAGCTTGGTAGGCTATCTCGTATTGGGGAAATTGAAATGTATATTGGGCCAAGTTGGAAGTAATAATGCATTTAGATTATAGTTTATTGAGATGCATAAATACACTACACCAAAAGCATGATTGTATGGCTGTTTTAAAACGAATGTCCTGCAATTCTACATAGTAATTATTTATGATCACTATTTGATCAATTGATTTATTGATTAAATCTTTGCAAATAAATTATATGAATTGATTATTTACCCCTATGTTATATTTTATTCTGTAATGGGGTATATTGTAACCATGTGTTCAAGCTAATCAAATCCAAAGTTTATTTTGCTCTTTCATTTTGGAACCATGAAGGGCACTCCAATCGTGTACAATAACACTCATCAAGACCTGTCGCCTATGACTAATAGTCTTACTCATCACTTATTATTATTATTACTAATAGAAGATCATCACTTCTCACAATGGTGCTCGTTTAGTAAAGTTAGATCAAAGCTAAATCAATGTCTCGTAAGATCACATAACGATTACTTTTTATTTTAGTTTACATAACAGAACCGAATATAATAGCATAGCATAATAGGCCGATAGGCTAATGTTACTGTTCCACCAAAAACACCTCATCATCTGTATAATGAGATTTGAGGATGGTTTGTAAAAAAAATAATATTTTTTTTTGAAGTATCGTGCGCCAAAACTCAACAGGATAGATGCTTAGATTGAAACAAAATACAAAAAAGGCTAATAGTCTGTCAACACCATCTGCTCTGAACAGTCTTTCGACAAGATCGAAATGCATAGACTATTCCCATGAAACTGATAGAGATCTATCAAGTTATTTGAATGCAGATGCAGTTTCGCCGGTAAAACATGAATAACTCTCATTCACGATTGACAGTGATGATGGCCTATTTTGACATTAGGTATGCCTAACTTGGTGTTTGAGGGTATTACAAATATAAAATGTTCTTGAGACAACATGTGTGGGCAAAAGCAAACGTTGCAATTGGAAGACACATGTTATAACAGGGCTCTCCAAACCTGTTCCTTTGTGTCATGTTTAATTGATGCATAATGCCAAGCCTGGCTGTTATCGCCACACAATTAATTACATTGCAAAATCCGCTTTCCCTTTAAATAAAAACGATCAAGATAAAACAGTTGTTGATGACGGTATTTTTATTCCATGATTCATATCATACAACACGTGCACTTTTATGATCAACACAGAAAACCGAGAGGATTTATCTTCTCGCTTTTTAACGATACTTCTCGGAAAGGGCCAGGGCCAACTTGGCGAGGAACTTGTCCACAGACACGTGCACCTCAGGGGTAAAGTCAGCAGGGAACATCATGGCTAGCACCACCAGAATGTTGTGGTTGATGATCTGCAGATGTAGCGGGAATAGAGTTATTATTATCAAGCCTTCAGGCAGAGTCCATATGCGAAAGATAGTGTGGACACGGTCGCCACTCTGATATTTTGAGAAAGGGTGAATCGTTTTATTGATTCAGTAAGTTATTTAGTCACCTTGAAGTTGGCGGGATCCACACGCAGGGTGAAGGCGTGCAGCTCGCTGAGGGTCAGAAGACCACCGGTCAGGTCGTCGATCTTGGTCACGGCATCCAGGACGCCTCCCATGACAGTCAGACCGTGCTTCTTGACGGGAGCAGAGCCGGGGCTCAGGTCCGTCCAGTGGGAGAAGTAGGTCTTGGTCTGGGGGTACACCACCAGGGTCCTGAAAATAATAACATGTGATCATGTATTATGATTTAACGTGCGTAAATGCACCGCATAACTCTGTTACAAAACAATCAGTTCAATATATAATGATGTCATTACCTAGAGAGGGCCTCATTTCCGATATCCTCTGCTTTGCCAGACACCTTTCCAAAAAAGGCTCTCACGATCTGTTTGTCCTTGGCTGTGAGACTCATTCTAGCGGTTTCTATGACGTAAGATACTACTGGTGCCATAAGAGTGGACACTGGGAGTATTTATATGGTCTGTAAAGATCTCTTTGGCTTAGCTCCACCTTCAACTGGAAGTCATTGGATGTAGAGTTTGGTGATAACCATTAGTATATTGATAACCAACAATATGTGTAAGTGTTATGACGATAGTGCTGAAAAACGGAAGAATCATGCTTCAAATTGTTATGAATCTAAAGGCTACATTATGCATGATGCAACAATGTCTTTTATACTTCTTATAATATAATGAATACTGTCAGCTCGACCTTTTATGCACATGGAATTGTCCTTGGAATTTGTCTGATTAATACTTTTGGGCTATTTAGGCGTTCATTTGTTTTATTGACTCATTCATTGATTCATTCGTTGATGTAATAATTAATTAATTAATTAATTAATTAATTTTTGATAATTAATTAATGAATTCAGTAAATATTCCTTCTACAATGACCAAAGTCATGACAGACTGCATTTCTCATGAATCTCACCCTGTTTTGTCAAGGGTGGTACCAAACAAATGATGAGGGACATCTCGTTGGCAACGGTTGAGTGCCAAGATTGTTGTCTTATCTCTGCAACAGTGACACCGCACGCCTTCCGGTGAGGTGTGTTGAAGGTTGATTGATATACATTTTCTCAGTAGGTCCAATAGTTATGGATAGGCCAGGTCTATTGTTCAAGTCACATTGCTGCTGAACCTCTATAATCCTTACCACGTCGTGCGATGTCACTCAGGTTTCCCTAACAATAGGTAAATGCATATGTGTGTCCTTGGCATGAGGGTATATCCGGCATAGGCTTTGTTCACCAATATCTATCCTGATGTCGCAGTAGCAGCTTATAGAGAGGGCATGTCAACGTTTGTCAGGTGCGTGGACAAGATTGGAGTAATATGTTTTGTCAAGAAGAATATTGATTGTTTGGGTAAGCTAATACACCCTGCATGATACATGTATAAGTGAGGTATATCTCACTTGCTTTTCAAAAGGTGGCGCTGGTGAAACTACTGTGAAGGCTCCTCTAACCGTATACTCTAACCGTCTACTCTAACCGTATACTCTAACCGTCTACTCTAACCGTCTACTCTAACCTCGGCACCTCCACTTCTCTCGACCAGAGAGATAGAGGAAAGGTGAGCCAATGATTATTATGTTCATATTATTGTTGTACCCTTTTGGTTTCCTATCCCATAGCATAACGCGATTCGCCTATTTCGTCACCAATTGAAACGAGTAAAATAGCCTATATCTGCATTTTTATTGAAAACATTATAGGCCTACTTACAGGGTTTGCATGGATCCGGCACCATGCCTTATGATTAAACTACACACTTCCTAACTTGTTGCAACGATGTGTTATAATAAGGTTGAAGTCCTCTTGAGTCGTCTTGTTTAAATAGTGCCGTTGCGTAATTCAGGTGTTTTTCCGAACATTAATAAGCACGTTGCTCTTCAAACCCATTTGGAATGCAAACATTCAGCTACAGTACCAGTAAAAAGTTTGGACACACCAACTCATTCCAGGGTTTTTCTTTATTGTTTACGTTGTTATAAGGGCACAAGGCGAGACCCAGATGCAGACACAAGAGGCATATGGTTAGAGTCTTTGTAGTTTATTTATATCCAAAAGGAGTAGGCAAGAGAATGGTCGTGGACAGGCAAAATGTCAAAACCAGATTCTGAGTCCAAGAGGTACAAAGTTGCAGACAGGCTCGGTGTCAGGACAAGCAGAGGGTCAGGCAGGTGGGTACGGAGTCCAGAAAAAACAGGCAACAATGTAATAACCAAAAAAGTGTTAAACAAATCAACAGACATCTCAACTGTTCAGAAGACATTGCGTGAATCAGAGCTTCATGGTTGAATTGCTGCAAAGAAACCACTACTAAAGGAGACCAATAGGAAGAAGAGATGATTGGGCCAAGAAACACGAGCAATAGACATTAGACTGTGGAAACCTGTCCTTTGGCCATGTCTTTGTGAGACGCAGAGTAGGTGAACGCATGATCTCTACATCTGTGGTTCCCACCGTGAAGCATGGAGGAGGAGGTGTGATGGTGTGGGGATGCTTGGCTGATGACACTGTCAGTGATTTATTTAGAATTCAAGGCACGCCTAACCAGCATGGCTACTACAACATTCTGTAGCGATACTCCATCCCATCTGTTTTTTGTTTAGTGGGACTACCATTTGTTTTTCAACCAATATCTCAAATATCAAATATATTTTGATTTGGTTAACACTTTTTTGGTTACTACATGATTCAATATGTGTTATTTCATAGTTGTGATGTCCTAACTATTATTCTACAATGTAGAAAATAGTGAAAATATAGAAAAACCCTTGAATGAGTTGGTGTGTCCAAACCTTTGCCTGATACTGTATATGCAAATTGCACCTACCTGAGGCAGGTAACAGTTAACCTGGGCAACATGATAGACTACCTTAATTTTCCTACAGTAGTGTATTAGAAAACAACGACTGTTTTGACAAATAACATTTGATTTGATTGGATTTGATTTATATTGATTATTCCGTTGATAAGAATTTGTTGCTGCATTTTATATTTTACCAAATCTTTCTCTCGTGACTCCAGCGTCAAAGATAGGTGTATGGGCTATTTGACCAAGAAGGAGAGTGATGGAGTGTTGCATCAGATGACTTGGCATCCACAATCCCCCGACCTCAACCCAATTGAGATGGTTTGGGATGAGTTGGATCGCAGAGTGAAGGAAAAACAGCCAACAAGTGCTCAGCAAATGTGGGAACTCCTTCAAGACTGTTGGAAAAGCATTCCAGGTGAAGCTGGTTGAGAGAATGCCAAGAGTGTTGAAACCTGTCATCAAGGCAAACAGTGGCTCTTTGAATAATCTAAAATCTCAAATATATTTTGATTTGTTTAACACTTTTTTGTTACTACATGATTCCATGTGTGTTAATTCATAGTTTTGATGTAGAAAATAATTTCTAAAAAGTAAAACCCTTGAATGAGTAGGTGTGTCCAAACTTTTGACTGATACTGTATATGCAAATTCCGTGGTTGACAACTGTTTTATTGTCCATGATAGCCACTGCGCTGTTTAAGTCTCCTAAGGTTCCAAAGTACCTCTGAGTCCTTGGATATACAATAAGACACATGGAAAATACAAATGACATTATAACATACATAATATAAACTAATCAATTATAATTCAATGAATCCGTAGAATTGCGCACACATATAAGACAGTATAAGTATATAAGAAAGTAAAATTATAAAGGATCAATATATTTTATTTCCTTGCGATATTATAAGCCGACCATCTCAAAGCAAGGGGTCCGAACACTTTGACCTTGATTTTGCCCCAGGTCTCTATGATGAGCTTCCGCTCTTCAACAGTCCAGTCAACCATGTTGAAGGTGTTGTGTGTGTCCTCTGATCTGTGAGAAGATCCGTCAGTGTCTGGCACTGGGGCTTTTTCATTTATATTGAATCCCTCCGACCCAGTGAGCGAATTAAACTTGGAGGACTCGTGCCAAAAACGACATCAAAGGTCCGCAAAACGTTAATGGTAATCTATCATTCCTTGCCAGCCAGCTGGTCTTATCGACCAACACCATATAATCATAGTTCTGCCGACATTTCCAAACGGCAACTGAGGTCGACTTATGGAAAAGTTTCACACCGGCAATATGTGGCTGTTTTATTAGTACATTATAAAAGCACCATCAAGACGTAAACTGTAGTTAACAGTGGTTTTATATTATTCAGTGCGAGCTTCGTGAATTACTATAACAAGGATTGGAAATTACCACCAGTCACTGCAAAATGTGGTAGACAACAAGAATGTGGTAGAAAGAAAAGGGACCGAGCTAAAGGGCTGTTTATCAGTGAAGTATAAGCTCACGTTTTATCTTGCCGTTCTGAATGAGTTACACCCTCTGCGTAAAAGCTCAAATTGGTTGTCTTGTTCTGATAAGCCATTAGAAACACCCTTTTCTTGGCAACAACCATCTACTTACCTTGAATGTATTGGGCAATATGGTATTAACTGATAAGTAAATCATTTTTTTGATATGAATTAATTGCGGGGTCAGGATTATAAATCAATTTATTCACTTTAGTCAATCTAAATCAGTCTCGCTCATATTAAATAATACAACATTATTCTTCTAATTATAACCCAGTGTTCACGATAATTACGCATCAAATAAATAAGACATATACCAAACGAAACCTCTGTCATACGTTGGCCCCATAAGCCTGTCCCCCAGTATGGCCAAATAAATAACTACACCATCAGTAAAAAAATAAAATTAAAAAAAAGACAAAAAAAATAAGAAATTATTTATTTGACTAATTATACTTAATACGCCGCAAAGTATATTTTAAGTTGAATTAGGTTCTCTCCATTCATGTAATTTTACGCAAAAACCATTCTCTAGATAGTAACTGAAGAAATACGTTTGTTGAGTTTTCTTGATGTAAGTCATTCAAGATCTGCAACGTCATGAGCCTCCTATCCTCATCTCCACAACCTATGTATTACTGCATCTCCACAACCTATGTATTACTGCATCTCCACAACCTATGTATTACTGCATCTCCACAACCTATGTATTACTGCATCTCCACAACCTATGTATTACTGCATCTCCACAACCTATGTATTACTGCATCTCCACAACCTATGTATTACTTTATTTACGACCTAACGACGAGGTCAGAAAAGTCGCTTTCATCATTTTGAAAACACATGAATGGATACTGTACAGTATATTTCCAGATATCGTTTTTAGATACTCCCTTTTATATTGGTTCACTTAGGCTACTACTTTTGAGCAAAAAAAAACTGATGAACTCATATTCGACAAGTATTATGTTATCCAAGTAAATGGGTAAAATGATATCATTTTGTTTTATTTCACCCAATCTGCCAATACCTTAATAAGATATTTGACTAAGCAGGGTCTTGTTTTATAGAGCCTTCTTAGCGTTAAGATAATCGTTTGAACCTTCTTACTGTGTATATTTAATAGCCGAGATCAGTATTCTTGTGGAATAATTCTTATGATAAGGTGGGAGAAAGCTGATCCAAGACCTGTTTTTCTTTGGAATATATCAGTATCAACTCACTTAGCGAACATTCTCTCCGTGTGCTTGTTTGGGAAACAACAAACTCTTAAAGAGTTGGCTCGTAAATAACGAAGTTCCATCGCACCTGGGAAAGTTACATCTCAATGTGTTATGTGTCTTGAACATGTTAAACCTTACGTTTAAAAACGAGTCATTTGTGTTTCAAATTATTTTCTATGAAAATTGGCAGTACTGCAATTTCAACAACAAAATGGATACGTTCAAGTTGGCAAGCATCTTGGAGGTGGGTCTGGGGTCTGCCATGCGGCTTGTTTAATATAAAAACGTTCGTTTGTAACAGCTCATCGCTGAACTTTTACTTCAGCATCCTCTCTAAAGACAACAATGAGTCTCACCGCTAAGGACAAGGCAGTGGTCGGGGCCTTCTCTGCTACGGTGTCCGGCAAGGCTGAGGACGTCGGATGCGATGCTCTTTCTAGGTAATAATTAGCTAGTGTACTTTGCTTTTTAGTCGTGTACTTTGCTTTTTAGTCGTGTTGTAGCGTCTGGACTTGATATGATGAAATACGTAGCTTTTTTTAAAAGGCTGAAATAACTATTTCTCAAAATCTTGACGAAATGCTAAAAAGTATTCATAAAGAAAACGGAGGAAATGTAAAACATTGCCCCATGTCCATGAGCAGTCCTCTAAGAAGTTTGCAGTAAACGTTTCGTAGGTAGTCTAAAAATATTAAAGTGGTAACGAGGAACTCAACGTACAAATACCGGCAGTAGCCGATAGAATAATCAAATAGCCCTCTTCGAACTTGCTATTGAAAAACAAGATGGAACAAACCATTTGACATACAAATAAATCAGTCAAATGTTAATTTGTCACATACACATGTTTTGCAGATGTTATTTCGGGTGTAGCGAAATGCTTGTAAACAACATCGAAAAAGGATTTGATAGACTACCAACATATTATTTGTAAACATTATGAATAGATTATAAGCAGATAGTATCTATAATACTAAAATGTAAAACATAGCCTAATGATTTTGATTGGCTGATCATGCTACATTTGTAACGTAATATTACTTATTTTTTATTAACCAATGTGATTCAGTTTCAATAAAATGTCAACAGTAAAATGCCGAATTTTACACTATTTCAAATGAAATACACAGTATATCTTGTTTAATTTCTTAGCAATATTGGTTGATTAATTAATTGATTCGTCTGTCTATTATTAATGAGAAGTTAGCAGTAAAAGATTAAAAAGATTTTTAAAAACTAAATCAGAGAAGGGGAACAAAGTTTAAATTGTAGCCTATAGATTAATCAAACGGCTCGCTTAGAACTTGCTACTGATAAACAATATTGAACAAACTATTTGACATAGGACCACATAAACAAAAGCTATTTGACATAGGACCACATAAACAAAAGCTATTTGACATAGGACCACATAAACAAAAGCTATTTGACATAGGACCACATAAACAAAAGCTATTTGACATAGGACCACATAAACAAAAGCTATTTGACATAGGACCACATAAACAAAAGCTATTTGACATAGGACCACATAAACAAAAGCTATTTGACATAGGACCACATAAACAAAAGCTATTTGACATACAAAAATAATATATATTAGATAATTAGGTTAATTAGGCTAATCAAGGACTATATATATATATATATATATATATATATATTATGAATGGATTTATATTGTTTCTTAATTACATTTCCTATACACATAACATTTAATAATATAATATAATATATATTAGTATATATAATATATAATATATATTAGATCATTAGGTTAATTAGGCTAATTAAGGACTATATATATATATATATATATATATATATATATATATATATATATATATATATATATATATATATATATATATATTAATTATTAATGGATTTATTTATTTCTTAATTACATTTCCTATACACTTAACATTTAATAATATAATATAATATATTAGTATATATAATATATATTAGATCATTAGGTTAATTAGGCTAATTAAGGACTATATATATATATATATATATATATATATATATATATTATTAATGGATTTATATTATTTCTTAATTACATTTCCTATACACTTAACATTTCCTATACACATAAAAACGTATATAACGTGTAAAACATAACCTAGTGGTTTTGCTGATCATGCTATAATTGTAACATATTGTTAATGCATTTTTATAAACAAACGGGGTTAATTTTCATAAAATTTGAAAACTTACATGTTGCATTTATTTATACATGATGTAACATGAAATACACAGACAGTATATCTTGTTGAATTTCTTAAGATTATTGGTTGATTAATTCATTGATTTAATCATATTTTATGAATGACTTAAATAGATTCCTGTCTGAACACGTTTTTGTAAGATTATGATGGTCCCACAGCTGGCCATGACAGGAGGTGCCTCTGATAAATGTGATTTGTATTGTATAGGGTTCTATTGACCAATTGATGTTTTATTATTCATACATGAAAATGTATGTCATTTTCATCTGGTTAAACTCTCGACCATTCAACAATTCCTTGCCACACTAAGACATCAACCAAACAGTGAATAACAGATCTGTTCTGAAAAGTTATGTTGAATCTTTATAAATGACGATTGCGTGTAATTAAACAGGAATTTATCATTGCAGCTCTGCGCTTATTTGACTCAATGTATCAATGCTGCATCTCTGGACACACGTTTGTCTTCATTATATGGTTCGCTTCGCTCATGCACAGTAATGTAACATGTCAGTTTATTAATTGCCAAACATTGTTTGTCGTTATTTGCTAAATATTTGTATATATTGCACATGATCCATATGTGGTTAACAAGGTTTTTGCGATATTCACTCCCACAGCCAATCATATTACCATATTAGGCCTATTCATCTGCTATATGGATGTTCAGGCATGAAAAAAAAGGCACAGATAAAAATATTAATTCGCTGATTTTATTTGCTTTAGTAGAAGGAACAACATGTGCCTCTAAACAAATGATCAGCGCGTGTTGGTCCTCTGATGGTCGTCCGTCTCTGAGTGGAGGGGTTCTAGTGGTACTGTTTGCTCTAGTGGTACTGTTTGCTCTAGTGGTACTGTTTGCCCAGGGAGCTCACCACCACCGCCATGAACTTCTGGAAAGCACCCTGGACGTCAGCGGTGAAGGCAGCACCCATTCTCGCAGCAACGACAATAGTAAGGCAGTCAGCCAGCAGCTGCAAAAGAAAGGAGCAAATGGACATGTAAGAAAACGCATTCTAGCACACTATTTTAATAGATAGGCAAGTACCTTGTGTGAAGTAGAACATTTCACTTTACCCGGAAGTTGTCGGGATCCACGCGCAGTTTCTCGGAGTGCAGCACGCTCAGCTCTGCGTAGGTGGCCTTGATGTCATCCATGTTCTTGACAGCCCGGTCCAGTCCGTGCAGGACGGTCTTTCCGTGAGCGGCGACCATTGGGTTTCCCTGGATGGCAGCGGCGTTGTACAGGTTTCCGAAGTTACCAAAATACCTCTGGGTCCAGGGGTACACGACCAGACACCTGTAGAAATCATAAACAGTCAAGAATTGCAGAAACGTGATATCTGCATACACACATATCTTATGGAAATCAATGTGTCATTTGGAGAGGTCAATTACGCGTTAATTAATTACATGCATGTCTCAAATACGAATTCGTCTTGAAAATCATAATAACAAGCGCATACTAATATAATAACAATATAATAACTTGACTATTTCCAATAATTTGTAGACCACAGTTTTAAACGCACTACCTGGAAAGAGCCGCGGGGCCTACGTCATCGTAGTCCATCTTCTCGAAGACGCTCTGGATGGTGGCGCGCTCAAAGTCTGTCCACTGAACCATGTTGCTGGCTGTTGAAGTTTCTTTCACAGAGGCTAACGAATCATATACACTTGGTCTTAGTTTGAGCAGCGTTTTTAAAAGGATCGGGACGCTCCTCCCTAGAGACAGCTATGGGTGGGGTCAGGATAGTGGGCTGTATAAGCCAAGAATCACATTTTACTGAGATAATAATATGAAGGTTTACTGTTGGCCATATATGTTTAAAAGCAATTTGACAATAATACACGGTCCTAAAATCCATTATGAAATCATTCATTTAAGTATTAGGTTACATAACAATTGTTACATTAACATGATTAGAAATATTAACAAAATAAGCCCAAAATAGTGGGGAAATATACAATTCTCAACACACGCAAATTCATGTGTAATATGCCTATTGCACATTAATTACACTTGGTGGGGATTTAATGACGTTGTCTGAGAAACATTTTTCAACTCTCTCTGTGTATGTCTATAGTCAGATAATAGTAAGATATAACTACGATATTAATATATTACTAAGATATATTAAATAGCCTACTAAGATATTACATAATTTTTATCCTTATACATTTCTAAACAAATTAATTGATATTTCACCTCTATGTTCATTCTGCGCTAGTAAGGTCGAACCCATTTAATATTTATTTTTATAGTTGCACTATTCCAATCTATTTTGTGGTAATGCACCTCTACTGTCAACTTTTCCATATTTCTGAATACAGGCTTCTATTTCTTACTTATGATACAGGCAATTTAGCTATTGACAATACAACTAGACTTATCTCCGTAATGGGTAAATACCATAAAACCAGAGTGAGAAATAAATAAAGAAACGAATATTGAAATATTATGTATTGAAATAAAATATCGAAATGACTGACCCCCTTGTGAAAACTAGAAGCATTAAAAAAACTCTACACATCTCTAATACTAAATAACTTCGTAGACTTCAATGACTGTGATAATCATTTATTCTTTCATGTTTTTTATCCATCTCTACCCTGTGTGTTTTATGTTTGATATTGTGTGCTGCTCAGAAGGTGCTAACCATGTCTTTGTAAGTCTTGTATGGAGGATTGTACCAACTTGTGTTTTTGTCCAGTAAAATAATCAAATAAATGAAATCACCTGTGAGGGATTGTGCCTATTGAACATTAACAAAAGGCATGTTGTATCTTGTTTATCTTGGAGGTGGGTCTGCATTGGGTGGGGCTCGCGGCTAATATAAAAAGCCTTCGTTTGTAAGTGCTCATCACTGAACCTCTTCTACTCCAGCATCGTCTTTAACTACAACCATGAGTCTCACCGCTAAGGACAAGAAAATGGTCAAGGCCTTCTGGGCCAAGGTGGCCGGCAAGGCTGAGGACATCGGCTGTGATGCTCTGTCTAGGTAATGGCTGTCGTGCTGCTAATCTTGTAGCTGTTTTTGATGTAAAAATGTATACTGTTTTTGGTGTTAGCGTTCCATCTTTCTCGACATGTATTTTTCTTCCGGTGCAGGATGCTGGTTGTGTACCCCCAGACCAAGACCTACTTCTCCCACTGGAAGGACCTGAGCCCCGGCTCTGCCCCAGTCAGGAAGCACGGTGGGACCATCATGGGAGGCATCAGTTTAGCCGTGGCCAGCATCGACGACATCAACGCAGGTCTCCTCTCCCTCAGCGAGCTGCATGCCTTCCAGCTGCGTGTCGATCCTGCCAACTTCAAGGTCAGGACAGCCACAGCATTATTTATAATCATTTGTATACCGTTGACACCAAATCAAAATGTATAGTTAAAATGCATTTAAAATATATCGGGTACTCTTTACAGTAAAATGGACAACATATATTATTAAATAAAATATCCGGTTAAAACATGTAGCGTAATAATTTCCATTCCTTTCGTCCTGTAGATCCTGTCCCACAACATCTTGGTGGTGCTGGCTGTCTTGTTCCCCAATGATTTCAACCCCGAGGCTCATGTGGCCATGGACAAGTTCCTGGCCGCGGTGGGCCGGGCTCTGTCTGAGAAGTACCGATAAGATGTGGACAGAAGGCATCAGACCAGACGGATTGCAGCATTGATCAGCACTGTGCTCAGCTCTGTATTGTTCTAAAATATAATTAAATGTTCAAACGCGCAAAATTACGTTTTTTGGTCTTTACTTTGGTTTTTAATGAGTTGTGTTGTAGAGCACATGACCTGATATGATTAAATATGTTGCTTTTTGCAAGTCTGAAAGACATCGGAACGCAAAAAGGTATTCATAATGAAAATGGAGACGTTATGCAAAACATTTCCACTAAAAGCGGTCCTCAGAGAACTCAGCAGTAAAAGTTTAAAAAGTGAAAAAACTAAATCAGAGAAGGGGAACAAAGTTTAAATTGTATCCTATAGATTAATCAAACGGCTCGCTTAGAACTTGCTATTGATAAACAAGATTGAACAAACTATTTGACATAAGACCACATAAACAATTGAAAAAACGATTTGATATAACAAATAATATATATCACATAATTGGCTAATTAAGGACTATATCGTCGGCGGCAGCGTAGCCTAGTGGTTAGAGCGTTGGACTAGTAACCGGAAGGTTGCTAGTTCAAATCCCCGAGCTGACAAGGTACAAATCTGTCGTTCTGCCCCTGTACAGGCAGTTAACCCACTGTTCCTAGTCCATCATTGAAAATAAGAACGTTTTCTTAACTGACTTGCCTGGTTAAATAAAGGTAAGATAAATAAATAAAATAAAAAATATATATTATGAATGTATTGATAGTATTTATTAATACAATTTCCTAAACTCAAAATTGGCAAGGACAGGAGATTCCTCTGATAAATGTATTTTGTATTTTATAGAGTACCTTTTTTTTGTCTAATCTAATTTATTGTTATTAATTTTAAAAATGATCTCATGTTGATCTGGTTAAAGCTAGAATCCTTGAAACAATAAGAAAGCATTGTCTGTTTTGGTAAAAAGATGAGGGATGGGCCTGGAGAAATGTGACCACTCTCAAAATCCTAGACAGAGCTATGGATGCAAGGACTGACTATCCATTATATCAAAAATCATAGTTTTAATCATGTTTTGAGGCTATACGGTGTCTGTTTACATTTAATTTGTTTGCAAACAGAGTAAAAGAGTAAAACAAACTTAGGCCTATATGTTGGGTTCTGATGAGATACGACAGCTGAACTGAGCTCATGAGGCATTTACAAGTTAAATTCTTTAAGAATCAATGGGTATATATTATTAATTCCCAAAATCGATGTAGCAACTAGGAGTCTAGGTTTAAACTCTCGATCACTCAACAATTTCTTGCAACACTAATACATGAACGTGACATTGAATACCAGATCTGTTATGAAAAGTTATCTTGAACGTTTATGACTTAGATGATTGTGTGTTTAAACAGGGATTAATCATTGCAGTCCTGAAATCATTTTTGTAATTATATTTATTTATTAGGTTGTATTTATTATTTGCATTGGTTAGTTTATGCACAGCTAATGTAAAATGTCAGTGTGGTTAATTGGAAAATATTTGAGTTATTTGCTAAATATTTGTATATATTGCACATGATCAATGTCTGATTATCAAGGTAGCAATATTCACACTTAGTTCATAATGCAGTAGTCTACCATGTAGTCTACCATATAGTAGTCTACCATGTAGTCTACCATATGTGCCACCATATTGATGCAAGAAAAATAAGGCACAGATAAAAAATATTAATTTGCCGAAGATTTTATTTGCTTTAGTAGAAGGAACAACATCTGCCTCTAAACAAATAATCAGTGCTTGTTGGTCCTCTGATGGTCGGCCGTCTCTGAGTGGAGGGGTTCTAGTGGTACTGTTTGCTCTAGTGGTACTGTTTGCCCAGGGAGCTCACCACGACCGGCAGGAACTTCTGGAAAGCACCCTGGACGTCAGCGGTGAAGGCAGTACCCATTCTCGCAGCAACGACAATAGTAAGGCAGTCAACCAGCAGCTGCAAAAGAAAGGAGCAAATGGACATGTAATAAAACGCATTCTACCACACTAAAAGTGCCTTGTGTGAAGTAGAACACTTCACTTTACCCGGAAGTTGTCGGGATCCACGTGCAGTTTCTCGGAGTGCAGGACGCTCAGCTCTGCGTAGGTGGCCTTGATGTCATCCATGTTCTTGACAGCCCGGTCCAGTCCGTGCAGGACTGTCTTTCCGTGAGCGGCGACCATTGGGTTTCCCCGGATGGCAGCGGTGTTGTACAGGTTTCCGAAGTTACCAAAATACCTCTGGGTCCAGGGGTACACGACCAGACACCTGTAGAAATCATAAACGTGATATATGCATACACTGATATATGTATGTGATATATGCATACACTGATATATGTATGTGATATATGCATACATTGATATATGTATGTGATATATGCATACATTGATATATGTATGTGATATATGCATACACTGATATATGTATGTGATATATGCATACACTGATATATGTATGTGATATATGCATACACTGATATATGTATGTGATATATGCATACACTGATATATGTATGTGATATATGCATACATTGATATATGTATGTGATATATGCATACACTGATATATGTATGTGATATATGCATACACTGATATATGTATGTGATATATGCATACACTGATATATGTATGTGATATATGCATACATTGATATATGTATGTGATATATGCATACACTGATATATGTATGTGATATATGCATACATTGATATATGTATGTGATATATGCATACATTGATATATGTATGTGATATATGCATACACTGATATATGTATGTGATATATGCATACATTGATATATGTATGTGATATATGCATACACTGATATATGTATGTGATATATGCATACACTGATATATGTATGTGATATATGCATACACTGATATATGTATGTGATATATGCATACACGCAACGCACAGAAATAAATCATTTTGTCGTTTGGAGATGTCCATAACGCGTAAATTACGCGCATATGTCAAATAATAACCCGTCTTGAAAACCGTTAACAATCATTTGTAGGCAACCGTGTTTAAGACACCATAACGCTGACATCAAATAGGGTATAAAGGGTAGCCTACCTGGAAAGAGCCGCGGGGCCTACGTCATCGTAGTTCATCTTTGAGAAGATGCTTTGGATTGTGGCGCGCTCAAAGTCTGTCCACTCAACCATGTTGCTGGCTATGAGGTTGCTATGACAGTGTTCTTAATGGAGGTTAAGGAATCCTGTGCACTTAGACTTTGTTTGAGCAGCGTTTTTAAAGTACACTCCTCCCTAAAGACAGCGTTGAGTTGGGTCATGTTAGTAGGCTGTAAAGCCAAGCGTCACAGATTTTACTGAGATAATATCATGTGAATGGAAAGGTTTACATTTGACCAAATGATTGGCACACATTTCTCTTACTTACTCTGCATTGTTGGGAAAGGGCTCGTAAGTAAGCATTTCTCGGTAAAGTTAACACTTCTTATAGTCTGCGCATGTGACAAATACAATTTGCACAAAATACTGTAGACAATAAATAATAAAAAATACTGAGCGACATTGTATGCTAAATAAAAATGGGACAATTATATTATTTTATAGGCCTACTAACATTCAAAATTCGCACATCTGAGCTATCTCTAGTTCACGAAGGCTCTGAGGGCGATACGTAAAAGCTTAATACAGAGCAGTGATAGTAGCGAGAGCAGTATACAGGTTTCTTATTTTCTTCCTCATCTTAGAGGCCTACTAATATAATTGCTCGGAGAAAGAGTACACAAGTAATAAAACATATAAAAATATAGGGCTCAAAATGATTGGCATCCCTGTTTTCAGTACCCCAGCACCCTCCCCATCCGAGGATAGCGACAATTAGCCTTTTTCTCAAATGTTTAATGAGATTGAAAAACACTTTGGGATGGATATTAGACCCTTCCTCCATATAGAATATTTCCAGATCATTTGATATCCTTCATCTGCTCTTATGGACTGGACTGCCCTCTTTAATTCAAACCAGATGTTTTCAATGGGGTTCAAGTCCCGAGACTGATATTGATTTGTTTTGTTTTTTTGGTCAATTTACCATTTCTTTGTGGATTTTGATGTGTGCTTGGGGTTATTGTCTTGCTTTAAGATCCACTTGTGGCCAAATGTCAACCTCTTGGCAGAGGCAACCAGGTTTTTGGCTAAAATGTCTTAGTACTTGGTAAAGTTCATTGTACCGATGCCTTTAACAAGGGACCCAAGTACTACACTCACTTGAATACGATTTAACTCATAGCAAGATATCGTTATAGACCGCAAACTGGCAAGGAGGATTTGGAGTCAGACATATTCTCTTCCTTTATTGATTGTGCCTATTGGGCCTGTAGGGTGTAGACCTATGGATATTTAAGAAAACTCTAATTTCAGTAAAAGATGATTACAGGCTACTAAAGTAAGTTCGTGGGCAAGTGCAAACTGACAATAATGATCCTCAAAAGCCAATACGACACGTTTCATGTTTCTCATAGGCCCAATAAATTCTATATTAGTAGAGTTGTAATATGGTCAGAAATGTGTACAATACAGCCACGCATCAAGGCGAAATTAGTTCTTCCTATTACAAATCTAGTAGCGCCTTCTGCTGTTACTATCTGGAACTTTGTGCCGATTTCTTTTTATTGGAAGCGGTTCTTGGATCATTTCCCCCCTCAATCAAATCTCCAGCAGAGGGCACTCTCACACTTTCATATAAAAGATACCTAAGCATATCATGGAGTTATCAAAGAGGTACACACATATATATATAGAAAGAGGAATCTTCTTCATATCTTTGCTATTTTAGCGTCTGTGACAGCAGCGCCATTGAGGCTACAGCCCATAGGAATCCCCACCCAGTTGACGACTTTGACTAGGCCTACTTTAAAATGGCAGAAGCATGGTGGAAGCCCTCAATGGCGCTGCCCATACTTAAACGTCCTGTTGGCAACTAGAGGCCTCTATCATTATCTATGGGCACACCAGAAAACTCAGAGAACGTACAGTATGAGATCTCACGTTCATGTCGTGGAGCTTCCGTAGGCCGGATATGGAACAGAGGATCAAGCCAAACCAGTGTGGTCTATGGAGGTACTGCGGGGTCCGCAGAAATATCACCAAATCAGTATTTCTAACAACAGATTAAACTCATTTTGGCCAAGGGATCCGTGGAAAAGGTTTTAGAGTGTGCAATACAATACAATACAAACAATAGAAAACAATGTAATATTATTAATATACAGTGTTTGTTCTTAAAGGGAAACTACATAATTATGAGTGACGAGAGGGTGTGTCAGACATAATTATGGGCTATAGCTGAATTTATTTCATTTTTGCACCTGGGAGAGTTCAACCAATGATGTCATTGGTTGTTTGAGCCTGCTGCCTGATCTAAAAAATGAATGGAGTCATGTTCTGTAGCAATTATTGTGGACTTGGTGTTTAGCCGATTGCAGATCACGCAATCCCTCTAGCAGATATGGTTGTCCTTGTTCAATAGAGCCTTCGGACTTGTCTCAAAGATGTTCAAATGCACAAGTTGCAATCAAGTGAAGGATCGATTCATCACACAGGCTACCAGCAGCATGGTTACCTAGACTATTGAACAAAAACCGGCACCTCAACATTTAAAAAAGGACATGAAAAGTGTTTTGTAAATACAACTAACTAACCTCAAATTATCATATTGAAATCTATGGGATGTAATTTTCCATTAGGTTGTAGTTATTAGTTATGTGGACTTGGAATGATTAGCTCTAATATTGCTCAGAAGTTTGGACACACCTACTCATTCAAGGATTTTTGTTATGTTTTACTATTTTCTACATTGTAGGATAATAGTGAAAAAAATCTAAACTACAAAATAACACATATGTTATCATGTAGTAACCAAAAAGGTGTTAAACAAATCAAAATATATTTGATATTTGATATTCTTCAAAGTAGCCACCTTTTGCCTTGATGACAGCTTTGCACACTCTTGGCATTCTCTCAACCAGCTTCACCTGGAATGCTTTTGCAACAGTCTTGAAGGAGTTCCCACATATGCTGAGCACTCGTTAACTGCTTTACCTTCACTCTGCGGTTTGACTCATCCCAAACATCTCACTTTAGTTGAGGTCGGGTGATTGTGGAGGCCGATGGTGTGTTTCCGTTTTTTTGTTAAAAATGTGTGGCATTAAACAGGTGGGACTCTACCCCACCTGCCCTGAATGACGGGTCACTACTGCATAGGGTTCTGAGGTAAATAATGTTAAAGTTATAAAAACTAAGAAAGGATATTCAGCGTCTCATTACAACATATTTCGTAATGGGATGAAATTGTGAATCAAAGTGATTGCAAATCAAATCAAATTACATTCGTCACATGCGCCAAATACAACAGGTGTAGACATTATAGTGAAAAGCTTACCACAAGCCCTTAACCAATAATGCAGTTTTAAGAAAATACCTTAAAAAAGTGAGAAATAAAAGTAACAAGATTATTAAAGAGCAGCACTAAAATAACAACAGCGAGGTTATATACAGGGGGTGCCGGTACAGAGTCAATGTTTGGGGGCACCGGTTAGTCGAGGTAATTGAGGTAATATGTACATGTAGGTAGAGATATTAAAGTGAGTCTTATGGCTTGGGGGTAGAAGCTGTTTAGAAGCCTCTTGGAACTAAACTTGGCGCTCCGGTACCGGTTACTGTGCGGTAGCAGAGAGAACAGTCTATGACTAGGGTGTCTGGTGTCTTTGACAATTTTTAGGGCCTTCCTCTGACACTGCTTGGTATAGAGGTCCCGGATGGCATGAAGCTTGGCCCTGGTGATGTACTGGGCCATACGCACTACCCTTTGTAGTCCCTTGTGGTCGAAGGCTGAGCAGTTGCCGTACCAGGCAGTGATGCAACCCGTCAGGATGCTCTCGATGGTGCAGATGTAGAACCTTTTGAGGATCTGAGGACACATGCCAAATCTTTCCAGTCTCCTAAGGCAGAATAGGTTTTGTCATGCCTTCTTCACAACTGTCTTGGTGTGCTTGGACCACGATTGTTTGTTGGTGATGTGGACGCCAAGGAACTTGAAGTTCTCAACCTGCTCCCCTACAGAGAATGGGGGCATGCCCGGTACTCCTTTTCCTGTAGTCCACAATCATCTCCTTTGTCTTGATCATGTTGAGGGAGAGGTTGTTGTCCTTGCACCACAAGGCCAAGTCTCTGACCACCTCCCTATAGGCTGTCTCGTCGTTGTCGGTGATCAGGCCTACCACTGTTGTGTCATCTGCAAACTTAATGATGGTGTTGGAGTAGTGCCTGGCTGTGCAGTCATGAGTGAACAGGGAGTACAGGAGTATCAGTGTGGTGGATGTGTTGTTGCCTACCCTTACCACCTGGGGGCGGCCTGTCAGGAAGTCCAGGATCCAGTTGCAGAGGGAGGTGTTTAGTCCCAGGGTCCTTAGCTTAGTGATGAGCTTTGAGGGCACTATGGTGTTGAAGGATGAGCTGTAGTCAATGAATAGCATTCTCCCATAGGTGTTCCTTTTGTCCAGGTGTGAAAGGACAGTGTGGAGAGCAATAGAGATTGCATAAGCTGTGGATCTGTTGGTGCGGTATGCACCATTATCCCAGGGCTTCTGGGATAATAGTGTTGATGTGAGCCATGACCAGCCTTTCAAAGCACTTCATGGCTACAGACGTGAGGGCTATGCGTCGGTAGTCATTTAGGCTGGTTTACTTTAGTGTTCTTGGGCACAGGGACTATGGTGGTTTGCTTGAAACATGTTGGTATTACAGACTCAGACATAGAGAGGTTGGAATTGTCAGTGAAGACAGTTGCCAGTTGGTCAGTGCATGATCGGAGTACACGTCCTGGTAATCCGTCTGGCCCTGCGGCATTGTGAATGTTGACTTGTTTAAAGGTCTTACTCACATCAGCTGCAGAGAGAGTGATCACACAGTCGTCCTGAACAGCTGATGCTCTCATGCTTGTTTCAGTATTACTTGCCTCGAAGCAAGCATAGAAGTCATTTAGCTTTTCTGGAAGACTTGTGTCACTGGGCAACTTTCAACTGTGCTTCCCTTTGTTGTCTGTAATAGTTTGCAAGCCCTGCCACGTCCAACGAGCATCGGAGCCGGTGGATTACAATTCGATCTTAGTCCTGTATTGAAATTTTGCCTGTTTGATGGTTCGTCGGAGTTCAGAGTGGGATTTCTTATAAGCTTCCGGGTTAGTGTCCCGCTCCTTGAATGTGGCATCTCTACCCTTTAGCTCAGTGCGGATGTTACCTGGAATCCATGGCGTTTGGTTGGGGTATGTATGTACAGTCACTGTGGGGACAACGTCATCGATACACTTATTGATGAAGCCAGTGACTAATGTGGTGTACTTCTCAATGCCAACGGAGGAATCCCAGAACATATTCCAGTATGTGTTAGCAAAACAGTCCTGTAGTTTAGTATCTGCTTCATCTGATCACTTTTTTATTGACCGAGTCACTGGTGTTCCTGCTTCATTTTGGCTTGTAAGCAGGAATCAGGAGGATATAATTATGGTCAGGTTTGCCAAATGGAGGGCGAGGGTGTGTGGTTTTGTTTCTATCCTAACCTTTTTAGGATATTGAAATTTGGTGAGTATTGCAGTATTCCAATCCCCTATATATATATATATATATATATATATATATATATATATATATATATATATATATATATATATATATATATACTGCTCAAAAAAATAAAGGGAACACTTAAACAACACAATGTAACTCCAAGTCAATCACACTTCTGTGAAATCAAACTGTCCACTTAGGAAGCAACACTGATTGACAATAAATGTCACATGCTGTTGTGCAAATGGAATAGACAGGTGGAAATTATAGGCAATTAGCAAGACACCCCCAATAAAGGAGTGGATCTGCAGGTGTTGACCACAGACCTTCTGTAGCTCAGTTGGTAGAGCATGGCGCTTGTAACGCCAGGGTAGTGGGTTCGATCCCCGGGACCACCCATACGTAGAATGTATGCACACATGACTGTAAGTCGCTTTGGATAAAAGCATCTGCTAAATGGCATATATATATATATATATATTATATATATATACTTCTCAGTTCCTATGCTTCCTGGCTGATGTTTTGGTCACTTTTGAATGCCGGCGGTGCTTTCACTCTAGTGGTAGCATGAGACAGAGTCTACAACCCACACAAGTGGCTCAGGTAGTGCAGCTCATCCAGGATGGAACATCAATGCGAGCTGTGGCAAGAAGGTTTGCTGTGTCTGTCAGCGTAGTGTTCAGAGCATGGAGGCGCTACCAGGAGACAGGCCAGTAACTCAGGAGACGTGGAGGAGGCCGTAGGAGGGCAACAACCCAGCAGCAGGACCGCTACCTCCGCCTTTGTGCAAGAAGGGGTAGGAGGAGCACTGCCAGAGCCCTGCAAAATGACCTCCAGCAGGCCACAAATGTGCATGTGTCTGCTCAAACGGTCAGAAACAGACTCCATGAGGATGGTATGAGGGCCCGACGCCCACAGGTGGGGGTTGTGCTTACAGCCCAACACCGTACAGGATGTTTGGCATTTGCCAGAGAACAGCAAGATTGGCAAATTCGCCACTGGTGCCCTGTGCTCTTCACAGATTAAAGCAGGTTCACACTGAACACATGTGACAGACGTGACAGTCTGGAGACGCCGTGGAGAACGTTCTGCTGCCTGCAACATCCTCCAGCATGACTGGTTTGGCGGTGGGTCAGTCATGGTGTGGGGTAACCTGACTGCCATTAGGTACCAAGATGAGATCCTCAGACCCCTTGTGAGACCATATGCTGGTGCGGTTGGCCCTGGGTTCCTCCTAATGCAAGACAATGCTAGACCTCATGTGGCTGGAGTGTGTCAGCAGTTCCTACAAGAGGAAGGCATTGATGCTATGGACTGGCCCGCCGTTACTCAGACCTGAATCCAATTGAGCACATCATGTCTCGCTCCATCCACCAACGCCACGTTGCACCACAGACTGTCCAGGAGTTGGCGGATGCTTTATTCCAGGTCTGGGAGGAGATCCCTCAGGAGAACATTCCGCCACCTCATCAGGAGCATGCCCAGGCATTGTAGGGAGGTCATACAGGCACGTGGAGGCCACACACACTACTGAGCCTCATTTTGACTTGTTTTAAGGACATTACATCAAAGTTGGATCAGCCTGTAGTGTGGTTTTCCACTTTAATTTTGAGTGTAACTCCAAATCCAGACCAGATGTCTTGATAAATTTGATTTCCATTGATAATATTTTTGTGATTTTGTTGTCAGCACATTCAACTATGTAAAGAAAAAAGTATTTAATAAGAATATTTCATTCATTCAGATCTAGGATGTGTTATTTTAGTGTTCCTTTTATTTCTTTGAGCAGTGTACATATACTGTCAAACTGGGACCCTCCTCTAGGCCATTTTAATGCAGAATTTGTTTTCTTCTGGGGATTATGAAATACATAATTTCTTAACAGAAATCGATTTTCGAAATAAGATCAAATGTACAACATACATTTCCTCAAATCTGCTATCAGCTAGCTTGCTATAAAAATATAGCATAGCTGCATTTGACTTAGAAAGACATTACCTCACCAACATAAAAAAAATCCTAGCTGTATTCATATCCATAATAAAAAAATTCATTTTGCAGTATTTGACTCTGGTGACAATAAAACATTCATTGAAATTGTTAATGGGTAAGGTCTTTCTGGTTTCATTCTAGAAAATGTCCATTACAATGTATGTAGTGTTGAGAATGTTGAGCTGATAGGCCTACTTTGTCACGTATATTGACGCTGGAGAGACGAAGCAGGTACGGTGAGTTACATTTAATTAACAGCGGACATTGAACAAGACAGGAACAGCGTTAGCAAACAGAAAACAAAGACAAAAACACAATCAATGCAGCAGTGGGGAACAGAGCTGGGAATTGACAAATATAGGGGAGGAAATAAACAGGTGAGTGAGTCCAGGTGAGTCCAATATCGCTGATGCGCGTGACGAGGGAAGGCAGGTGTGCGTGATGGATGCCAGGAGTGTGTGATGCAAGGCTCTCTGGCGCCCTCAAGCGCCAGGGGGAGGGAAGAGCGGGAGCAGACGTGACATACAGTGGGGCAAAAAAGTATTTAGTCAGCCACCAATTGTGCAAGTTCTCCCACTTAAAAAGATGAGAGAGGCCTGTAATTTTCATCATAGGTACACTTCAACTATGACAGACAAAATGAGAAAAAATCCAGAAAATCACATTGTAGGATTTTTTATGAATTTATTTGCAAATTATGGTGGAAAATAAGTATTTGGTCACCTACAAACAAGCAAGATTTCTGGCTCTCACAGACCTGTAACTTCTTCGGACGGCCCCTAAGCCATAAGGGGACGGACGCATCACAAGCCAACTTCACTGGCAGTTCAGGGTCGTAATGCATCAGGACCTGTTCAGATGTGATGAGCCGTTTTGCCTCAAGAAATGCATTTTCACACTGTTCTGTCCACGGCCATGTCCTATTATTTTCCAGGAGCTGATTTAGAGGCTGGAGTACTGCTGAACGGTTTGGGAGGAATCGTCTGTAGTAATTGATCCGTCCCGTGAAAGCTCTCACTTCTGTGATATTTTGTGGTCGTGGTGCCTGTACCACTGCCTCGATTTTGTCCTGTGTTTTGTGCAATCCATTTCGGTCGATTTCATGTCCACAGAAGACAATCTGTTCTTTGAAGAACTCACACTTCTGTAAGTTTGCCTGTAGACCCTACTCTTTCAGGCTTTTCAGGACCTCTTCCAGGTTAGCCAGGTGCTCTTTGTTGGTGCGTCCTGTTATGATCATGTTATGATCATGTCATCCAGGATACACTGGGTTCCTGGAATTCCTTGTAAAATCTGGTCAATAGTTTGTTGCCAAATGGCTGGGGCCGATGCAATGCCAAAAACCAGGCGGGTATACCTGTATAGACCTTTTTGTGTGTTTATTGTCAGGTACTGTTTGGAGCTCCCTTCAACTGGTAGCTGCAGGTAAGCGTGTTTCAGATCGATTTTACTGAAGTGTTTCCCACCAGCTAGTGCAGCAAAGATGTCATCCAGGCGTGGTAGGGGGTACTGGTCCACATGCAACATTGAGTTCAGTTACCTTGAAGTCCCCACACATTCTAACAGACCCGTCTTTCTTCACAATAGGAACTAGGAACTGGGTGTGGCCCATTCGCTTCTGTCCACTTTCGTCAGGATCCCTGCAAGCGATCGATTTCCGCTTCCACCTTTGATCTCAGGGGGTATGGAACAGATCTGGCTTTGCAGAATTTGGGGGTTGCATCATCTCTCAGTACAAGTTTTGCTGTGAAGCCTTTTACTGTTCCCATCTGATCACTGAACACTGTTGTATTTCTTCCGCAAGTGTTCCAGTGTTTGGTCTGTGCCTTTCTCTTTGGTCTGGAACGTGTGGAGCATTTTCAAGTCACATCAGTTCAGCTGTATCTTTGAAAGCCATTCCCTGCCAAATAATGGGGGGGGCACTTCCAGGCACCACATACAGCTGTAACTGCTGTGTTTGCCCCCCATACCGCATTCTGACCTGCAACGCCCCCATTGAGCTCAATCTCTCTCCCGAATAGGTCTTCAGCAACACATTTGTGTTCTTCAGCTTGATAGCCTTGAAGTGCTCATTGTAGACAGTAGTGGAAATGATTGACACTGCAGATCCTGTGTCCAGTTCCATTTTGAGGGGTTTGCCTTCGATATCTGGTGTCACCCATATTATGCTACTGCTGGGAGAAGTCACTGTGTTTAACTCCATTGTACCAATGAATCGTTCATCTGAATCACTGCCACTGTTCTCTGCTAGTGCATTCACAGACCCTTTAATTTTTGCTCTGCATGCTCTTTGAATGTGCCCTCTTCTACTGCATTCGTGACAAATTTCGTCTTTAAAACGGCAGTCCTCTGCTCTGTGACCATCTGTCACACCTGTTGCATTTTTCGGGCACACGGTGGCGCTGTCGGCTGCGTGAAAACTTGTGCAGGGAAGTTTGTGATATAGTTCAGTACTTGTTTTACTTTGCAACTCAAATGCATCTTTAGTCGCGATTTCCATTGTCACAGCAATTTTAACAGCCTTTGCAAACGTGAGATCTGATTCTGTGAGCAAACGTTTTTGAATGTGTTCATGTTTCAGTCCACAAACAAATCTATCCCTTAATGTGTCATTTCGGTTCTCTCCAAACTGACAATGTTCCGACAGTTTCTTCAACTCTGCTACATATGTACTAACACCCTCCCCCTCATTCTGATCTCTCTTGTGGAAACGAAAACGTATCGCGATGAGGAGTGGTTTAGGTGATAGGTGATTTTGCAATATCACCACAATCTCTGTGAATGTTTTATTGGAGGGTTTCAGAGGGGCAGTCAGATCTCTTAGCAAACTGTACGTTTTTGGGCCAATTAAACTCAACAACGCTGGTACTCTCTTGTTATCAGCAATGTCGTTTGCAATGAAGTACTGTTCCAGTCGTTCAATATAAGTTGCCCAGTTTTCTTGCCTGTCATCGAACACATCTATTTTCCAGATGCTAGCCATTCTCTTTACCTCCGGCTCCACGTCAGTGCTTGCTAGCTGTTGTACTACAGGGCCAAAATCTTCTTCTCTTACAAGGTCAAAATCTTCCTCTCTTCCTACGAGCTCCATCTGCATTCGTGATGCACACTGCAGGTAATCCTCCTCCTCGCCATTGTAGTGTCGTAGCTCTTATTACTTATTTATATCATAAGAAAGACTATGAATACAAGAAATTGCACTGTAACGTCACATTTACTAAAACGAGTTAGTACCAGATTAACATAGAACAACACTGCGCATGACCAAGGGTGCTCCATCCTTAAAGAGGACATCAGTAATTAACAGAACATAACACCATATGTGGTTATTGTGTAGGTAGGTCTACTATTACAATTCTATTTTAAATAATCTATCAGAAAGTAGCCTCAGTAAATCAATGAAGCCAATAGTGGTTTCAGCTATATTGTTGTTGAGACGATGTAGGCCTTATGACGTGTCTAAACAGTAAAAAAATATGTCAAATGACTAGCCTATGAAAAAAAGTGTAAAAATGTGTATTCGCATCGGTAGGCTAAATAACTGAAATGCATCAGTAAGGTATTGGAAAGTTGAGGAAAACATCAGGGAAGCTCATCGGGTAGTCTGTACAGTTTGCCTTAATGCTTATAGAACATCTGCGTTGCTTTCAATTACTAGACTAATGATCATGACAACATTTCCCAGCCTAATTGTAACCAAATATCCAAACGCAGATCCAGTGAAAACAAACATCTGACTTTGATTGATTTCTTGATTTATCAAACTGACTTCCTTGTCTCAAAGCAGCTGTCCAATCAAAACGGTGTTGGAATTATCAGTAGACCACACATACCATCATGAACCCTATTGTATAAAATCATTCTAGAATGTAGGCTACATTCAACGCATCATCCAAACGGCATGATTGCCTATGCCTACACCTACTCTAAGTGGCTAAAGGATAATGTTATATTAAAAATAAAAAAAACACCAAATTAGGCCTACCTTATTATAAATTAGGCCATTATCACTGTCAATGATAATGGTCATTCTTCAAGTTGCACAGGTGAAACGTCCATGCTGCATGCATGCCAACCATTTGATCCCAATCCGTTTCATGGGAATGTGCATTTCGATTTTCTTGAATGATGTAAGTAAGGGTGGCTAACCGGACTAACTAATCACACTTTAGAACAGACGGAGTAAACACAGCCACCACATGATCATTTCAAAAGAACATTTCAGCACAATCATTCTAAATTATCATAAGAAATGACATGGTGTTTTTGGTATGACAGTCTCACAATCAATTCGTGCACATATGTACATAATGCATTTCAGCAAATGTCGTGCGTTTTTGTGCATTTTTGGCTGGCTTAATTCGTGAGAAAAGACACGAATTTGTGTGCTTCTTAATTCGTGCGAAAAGACACACATTTAACCAGAAGGCTGCACACAAGCCATTGCAACAACCATATAGACGCGATAGTTTATATTTCATTTTTGTTCTTCTTAATGACTAATTCAGCATTATGAATGTACATAAATGTTGTCTTTGTTTAACCATGTTTTAAAATGTGTCGTTGTATATGTACTGTTTTAGACTTGCTGAACATAATTTTTGAGAAAATACGTACATTTACGTGCGACTTAATTCGTGGGAAATATTGTTTTGTTAATGCCAATGCTGTTTTCTGTTCTTGATTTCGCTTAATAATTTGGATACGGGTGCACTTGTAATCAGAAGGCCTTTTTGTCATGTAGGCAACAGTACACGATTGTCTTCATAACCCATTTCATATTTCGTGGAGCCTAAATTACACAATTTTCTTCATAATGCATGTAATACATGTTAAACAGGTTCATGTAAAATAATGAATTATGTTGGCTTACACTTATGGCACTTCCAAGGCCTTTCCATTATGATCATTACGGTCATGTAATTCATGTTATATACTTAGGCTACTGTAACGCGTTCAACCAGTTTGCAGGTCAGAAATGTCAGTTGCGTGTTGCGCTCATTGCAGTCAGAAAACATATGTTGGCCGATCAAAACCCTTGCGGGTGATGTTGCTTTCTCTCCCCAAGTCGTACGAGAAAATAACGGAAAACTGACCCAAGATCAGTACTGTACATATGCAACTTCAACCCAATGTAATGCGGAGCGCGTTCCAGCTCGTCAACACAATCGGCTGCAGGGGAGGTTACCTTCTGTGTTGTTCAGTTTATATAAGAATATTAAATTAAATTAATCTAAGAAACGCTTTTGCAGACAGTTTGAATGTATATTCTTTTTCTGTGCATGATCTGTGTAATTTGACCTACAACACAAATGCGCGTCATGACTTCAACAAAGAAGGCAAGTATTTCGCAACAAAGCATCCTTCACTCATGCTGCCAAACATACCCTTGTAAAACTGACCATCCTACCAATCCTCGACTTTGGCGATGTCATTTACAAAATAGCCTCCAATACCCTACTCAACAAATTGGATGCAGTCTATCACAGTGCAATCCGTTTTGTCACCAAAGCCCCATATACTACCCACCATTGCGACCTGTACGCTCTCGTTGGCTGGCCCTCGCTTCATACTCGTCGCCAAACCCACTGGCTCCATGTCATCTACAAGACCCTGCTAGGTAAAGTCCCCCCTTATCTCAGCTCGCTGGTCACCATAGCATCTCCCACCTGTAACACATGCTCCAGCAGGTATATCTCTCTGGTCACCCCCAAAACCAATTATTTCTTTGGCCGCCTCTCCTTCCAGTTCTCTGCTGCCAGTGACTGGAACGAACTGCAAAAATCTCTGAAACTGGAAACACTTATCTCCCTCACTAGCTTTAAGCACCAACTGTCAGAGCATCTTACAGATTACTGCACCTGTACATAGCCCACCTATAATTTAGCCCACACAACTACCTCTTTCCCAACTGTATTTAATTTATTTATTTATTTTGCTCCTTTGCACCCCATTATTTTTATGTCTACTTTGCACATTCTTCCATTGCAAAACTACCATTCCAGTGTTTTACTTGCTATATTGTATTTACTTTGCCACCATGGCCTTTTTTGCCTTTACCTCCCTTCTCACCTCATTTGCTCACATTGTATATAGACTTGTTTATACTGTATTATTGACTGTATGTTTGTTTTACTCCATGTGTAACTCTGTGTCGTTGTATCTGTCGAACTGCTTTGCTTTATCTTGGCCAGGTCGCAATTGTAAATGAGAACTTGTTCTCAACTTGCCTACCTGGTTAAATAAAGGTGAAATAAAATAAAAAATAAAATGTTGGAACGTACCCGATCCTCCCATGCGACCATTCTCTTTCCCGATAAGTGAAGTATGCAAATAAACCATGTGGTTGTAGTCGCTAGTATGTAATGTTATGGAGATTGATTTATTGCTTTTTACGACATTTCTCAAACCACTATGCATTTTCACTGATCTGTCAAGGTTTTCAATCAAAATCTTAGCTATAGGCCGACTCAACAATTTCTGCTAGCGAGCTAGGCTACAGTCTATGGAGTTTCGTGGTGGGCGCAGAGTTTTGTTCTGGGCAACATCTACACACCTGATTAAACTAGTTTGAGTGGTTAATTACTTTAATCCACATGTGTCAAACTACCATGGGAGGTCCGAGTGTCTGCAGGTTTTTGCTCCACTCTTGATTGATAAATGAAGGTCACACATGACTAAGGAACTCCCCTCACCTGGTTAGGTTGTCCAGGTGTTCATTGAAATGAAAAACCAGCAGACACTCGGCCCTCTGGGGAATTAGTTTGACACCCCTGCCTAATAGAGCTAGGTCAACTTGTCTTTGCAAAGTCTTTCTAAATTAGATAGTTCTAGATCTTGTGGAGAAAACAATTCCAAACAATGGATGAGGTAAGGTAAGCTAGCAGTTAGCAGACCGGGGCAGGCAAGCTAGCAGTTAGCAGACCGGGGCAGGCAAGCTAGCAGTTAGCAGACCGGGGAAGGCAAGCTCGCAGTTAGCAGACCGGGGCAGGCAAGCTAGCAGTTAGCAGACCGGGGCAAGTAAGCTAGCAGTTAGCAGACCGGGGCAGGCAAGCTAGCAGTTAGCAGACCGGGGCAGGCAAGCTAGCAGTTAGCAGACCGGGTTAGCAAGCAAGCAGTTAGCAGGGGCTAGCAGTTAGCAGACCGCGCTGGCAAGCTAGCAGTTAGCAGACCGGGGCAGGCAAGCTGGCAGTTGGCAGACCGGGTTAGCAAGCAAGCAGTTAGCAGGGGCTAACAGTTAGCAGACCGGGCAGGCAAGCTAGCAGTTAGCAGGGGCTAGCAAGTTAGTCTTTGGGGGACGTCGCGATGGGGGTATGTGATTTGTTATGTGGGGGGTGAGTGAGCCCCAACCTGGATAACCAGGGAATGTTTTGTCTGCCTCCTACCCTTCCACCTGTCCGGCTTGATTGCACCTGCCGGTGGAAAACACCCTCTAAGGGTTAGCTCTCAGGGTCATTGGAGTACGCAAGCCTGTCCACTACATCAAGTTACATTTAGGATAATTTATTTGTTGTATTCATTTATCTGTATTAGCCCATTGCTGAACTTCCTTTGTCCAGTTATACAGAGACTCATCGCCTGAACCCAAAACACTCTTAAACTGTTCGAGAGTGTGGGTCTCCTCCTGGATTTTTGCTGTTGTCTGAGAATTATGACAAAAACAAAACAGAATAATTAATTGTTTTAAAATCAATTAAATGCATAGATATAATACTTCTAGAATAAATGTATTGATCCACACAATACACCTTCAAGTATCTTCTGGACAATACTCTGTGCAGGCTGTTCTTCTTCCTTCTGTTCCACCCCATGGCCTGGATGGTTAGCATGTCTGTTCTAGCTAGAAAAGCCAAATAGAACTCCTTATACCAGATAAGTATTAACATAACTGAATAGAACAACCTTAAACAAATTGTTTACCTCCTTTGGAAATTTGTTTGGAACAGATTGCAGCCCTCGACAAGAAGCTGCTCCCTTGTTCCACTTCCTTCCCCAGAGTTGTGCCAGCTCCTTCCTGATTCCGTCCTCCCCACTTAATCGACATTAAAAAAATATTGACTTAATATTGCAATTATGTGAACAACAAACATCTAAATGGGAAGCCTGGTCCTTCTTCATCAAGTTTGTTGTTTGTTTCCCTTGACGACTCTTAAGCTGCTGTCCACTGGGATGCTCCACATACCCCTTTTCCATAACCCTAGACAAGGAAGTAGAAGAGTATAGGTAGAAAAAAATGTTTTGGGGGAGAAATGTTAACAGGACAGTGGTTAGGTTTTTAAAATCTAGCTGAGGGCGCAGAGCTACCCCCTGTGGTCGCTACAATGGAGATCAGAAGTTCAGCGCTTGTAAAGTGTGTTGCATTTCTGAACAGAGGGAGTGGTGTAACAACCCTGGACTTGAAGAGAGAGGATTACCATCTCTCCAAAATGATGTGTTTTTATTGGAATAGTGTATAACGAGTGTGCCTTTGAGGCCAGTCCTATTTCACAGATTAGAAGATACACAGGAAACGTACATGTTTTAGTCTTTCTATGGACATAGTTCACAAAGACAGACACATCCTCATCCTTGCAGATAAATACGCCATCAAAGAATCCTTTGTCATCAGCCCTTGAAAGGATGCGTGAAAGACATATGAAATATCAATCAACCTCAGTAACTGATTGTGGGACACTTGACAATGTTGATAATTCATTTCAAGCCTCCCGGGTGGCGCAGTGGTTAAGGGCGCTGTACTACAGCCCTTGATCAATTATAAATAGTTTTACATACGCTTTTTTGAATCGATACAGCTTCTTGTTCCAGTCCACTGACACTGCAAGCATGCCGGGGGAACAGGCTGGGCAGTCAAAGTACTGTATATCGCAGACTGGATCAACTTCAGAGCGGAAGTACGTCCACTCAAAGAAGCTTTTTTGAAAAGTGTCCCCACAGATCATTCCATTCTGGTAAGGGAAAAACACATATAGAAAATATATGAAATAACTTTCAACAATAGTATAAACAAAACATACTATAATTCACTATGGCTTACTGGATTTAAGTTAACGCAGGGCCAGTACATAGTGTGGACAGCAAAGCAGGTGAAAGCCAACGCAAAAGTAGGATGAGTTCTTATGTTGTAAAGACCAGGAAATATTGGATGGAAGAGGGGCACAGATAAGGTGCATGGCAGGACAGTGGTGCAGGAGGCTAACACATACTGTAGCAAGAGACCTGAAATTTTAACATAGTTGTAGTACTGGAAATAAAGTTATGTTACACAAAGTGTTGAACAAAATGTAACATAGTTAACCGGAAGTCATACATTGGTAAAGCTGAGTATAATTGATTGTTACCCTGCCAAATAAGTCCGTTCGCTGCTCCAAAATCCACATAAACGCCAGATGGGACATTCCTGGGGCTGACACTTTCAGCTCCTCAAAAGAGCTGAACAGATCTACCTGGTATATGGTGTCACAGTTCACAGTGGCAGGCCAGTACCCATTCTTAAACAGATCTGCCAAGTTTGCTGTCCAGGTGCTAAGACAGGTTGTGTAGGTCAGTAGAGGCACTGTAACATTGTAGCGACCTTGAGGAAAAAAATGTAGTCTGAATTAATGTTGTTTTACATTGCATTGCTACATCACTGTTTGGTTCGTGAAGGTATTGCACATACCATTTATTCCTACGAGGATTATATGTTTTCATGGCCAACATGGATGGTGCTTGTCAGGCAACCACATATCACCTCTGGTACGTCCAATGGTAAGAAACAATCTAGGGACAATATTTATAAACAACAATAACCAATAAATAAAAATGAAAACACACCCTGTTTGTGAAGTGCATATTTGCCATCACTGTGGAGAGATATGGCTGTAGTTGGAGCAAGGGTCATGTAGAACCCCTCGATCATGGACGGTCTGTTGTGCAGGGGGAACTTTGCATGTGTAGAGACATCTCAGTCTTTACAGTAAAAGCTGTTTCGGCAGACGGTCTCTACATCGCAGAATAGCCCTTTTCACATTGCATGACTGACAGATCGTATGAGAAGCATGCTCTGCAACCAGCAGAGAATCTACAATCTCAGGCCTGGACTCTCTCCACCTATCCTGTGAGAGTTCCTTCCTCACACTCCAACTGTGTGATGCACCAGGCACAGCAGGATTTGAACACTCAGGGTCTTCTAAGTCAGCTAGGAGGATGTTAATTTCTCTATGAAGTATTGCTTTTTTGAAAACACAAAAATGGGAAAAGGATTAAATTAGGAAAATTACATAATAATGAATCTATTAAAGCGCATTTATGGCTGGCTTGGCTGTAAGTAGGTGACAGCAAATGTATCTCTGCAAAATCTATGATGTGACAAGCCAAAAACCTCAGCTTTAATTCTACAGTAAATTCAATTACAGGGCAGACCAACATATTGACTAAAGTCTAAAATGGAATATCAAACAATAGAACTTGATCCCATCATCGAATAGAAATTCTGAATGTTCTTAAAATAGCAAAAACACACTGAGTACAAAACATTCTCTTTCCCTGACAAACTGACCAGGTGAAAGCTATGATCCCTTATTGATGTCACCTGTTAAAACCACTTCAGTGTAGATAAAGAGGAGGAGACAGATTAAAGGAAGATGTATAAGCCTTGAGACAATTGAGACATGGATTGTGTACGTGTGCCATTCAGAGGGTGACTGGGCAAGACAAAATATTTAAGTGCTTTTGAAAGAGGTATGGTAGTAGGTGCCAGGTCCAACGTTTTGTGTCAAGAACTGCAACGCTGCTGGGTTTTTCACGATCCACATTTACCCGTGTGTATCAAGAATGGTCCACCACCCAAAGGACATCCAGCCAATTTGACACAACTGTGGGAAGCATTTGAGTCAACATGGTGTTATTGCCCTCCCCTACTGAAGTATATGGATGTTGTTATTGCCCTCCCCTACAGAAGTATATGGATGTTGTTATTGCCCTCCCCTACAGAAGTATAAGGATGTTGTTATTGCCCTCCCCTACAGAAGTATATGGATGTTGTTATTGCCCTCCCCTACAGAAGTATATGGATGTTGTTATTGCCCTCCCCTACAGAAGTATATGGATGTTGTTATTGCCCTCCCCTACAGAAGTATATGGATGTTGTTATTGCCCTCCCCCACAGAAGTATATGGATGTTGTTATTGCCCTCCCATACAGAAGTATATGGATGTTGTTATTGCCCTTCCCTACAGAAGTATATGGATGTTGTTATTGCCCTCCCCTACAGAAGTATATGGATGTTGTTATTGCCCTCCCATACAGAAGTATATGGATGTTGTTATTGCCCTCCCCTACAGAAGTATATGGATGTTGTTATTGCCCTCCCCTACAGAAGTATATGGATGTTGTTATTGCCCTCCCCTACAGAAGTATATGGATGTTGTTATTGCCCTCCCCTACAGAAGTATATGGATGTTGTTATTGCCCTCCCCTACAGAAGTATATGGATGTTGTTATTGCCCTCCCATACAGAAGTATATGGATGTTGTTATTGCCCTCCCCTACAGAAGTACTTGGACAGTGATGCTAAAATGTTGAATTTGTCTCTACACTCCAGCATTTTGAATTGCATTGTCGAGAAGCTACCTGCAAGTAAGCATTTCGTTGGATGATGTTACCATCAGTATCCTGTACATACGACTAATAAAACTTGCAACTGGCCCCCTTGAAATAAAAGGTGACATTCTGTACTGTAACCTCATATCAAACATTTGATCTCAAATATGAAATTCTGGAGACTAGATCCACATTTTAAAATGTTGCATCACTGTCAAAATAAAGATGTAGGGCAGTATAATTCAGTAACACCAAGATGACCCCAATTTTGAAAGTAAAACAATTTAAACATACCTATTTCTTCATCAATGTTGAAAACTGGAGTGGATTCCAATCCACTGGTCCTTGTCTCTAAAATAAGATATGCAAAAAAGGAAAGGGTTAGACTTAGAGGCATTCAGAAGTTGATAAAGCCATTTTTGTACTTATATTAATGATATGTACCCATTGATTCTTGAAGATTATAACTTATTAATGCCTCATGAGTTTAATTCATCTGTCGTACCCCATCAGAACCCAAACTATAAGCTTGTTTTAGTCAATGTTTGCAGACAAAGTAAATATAAAAAAACACTGTATAACCTTAAAACATGGTTAAAACTATTATTTTAATAACATTGATGGTAAGTTATTGCATCCATAACTCTGTATATAAATTGAAAGTGGTTACATTTGGCCAACCCCATCACTCAGCTTTTAACCAAAACAGGGGAGTGTGCTTTGTTATTGTTTCAACTACCGATTACAGCTTTAATAAAAATATAATTAATTAATTACAAGGCCACTGAATAACAAGGAGTTGTATAGATCAATCTATTCAAGCGCTCATCAATATCTGATTCTTCCTCCTCAGTGACTGGCCCAAAATGTTGCACTAGTCTGGCTCTTGATGTACTGGCCCTTGGAGCTGAAAGAATTAGTAACAAAAAGGTTTTTCATTCAAAGAATTTGCTGGAGTTCTGATTCTTATTTTTTAAATGTCTATTTTCATCAGAGACATACAACAGTTAGAGACAGGGAAAGGTTGGATCAGACCTGCATGTAATGTATTATGTGCTGTGGGTAGATGGTACTAGACCGGCCTATGGCACGGCAACAAACGTTTAATATGCTATGATACAGTATGTTTGAAAGGAAAAAGTCAGATCAGGGACCAATAAAATGAAACACCTCGACGGGATGAAACTTACCAACAGAAGTGGATGTAGTTGCCTTCCTGGTTTGAGGAACAATCTGTCCTCGCTCATCTTTGTCTCCATCTGAACCTAATCCCTGGAGGCTTGTTTGTCTTTTTCTTATTATTGTCCTAAAAAGTGCATTTCAGTTATCCTGACTGGCCCACTAATAAAAGTCTCCCACAAGCATGGCTTGCTTCTGTACATATGGACCACAAGCAAGACTTTTATTTTCACATAAGGTGAAGTGATTTGTCAGCTGAGGAAAGGCACCTGCAGTAGACCCATGTTCTGGCTCACTCACACAGCTAACACGTGTAGATGTTCACAAGGACGCTAACAAGTGCACCCTTGTGCCTCATGCTCAGTGGGCAATATCATTGATGCCTGTGATCAGGTTATATCACAGAGTCTACGTTTAAATGCACATTTGTGCCACGTGGGGTCTACTTTGATAAACAAAAAGCAATGATAAATCATAACGCTGTGGTGCTGGAGGTGTGTTGAGAATATATATGCACGTATGGGAGCTGTAGGGGTTACATTACCGGTAATGTACGACTTGTTACATTGTAATGTACGACTTGGGTTGAGCTCCTCAGCCAGCCTTTTGGCCTCGTTAATGGCCTCATCCAGTTGGGCTTGTGGGTTCTTCTCTTGGTTGAGGTCCTCAGCAAGCTGTTCTGCTTTTTAATAGCCTCATCCAGTTGGTCTTGGGGGTCCTCAGAGGCCATACCATCTCAAAAGAAACAAAGAGAAAACTTCCAATCCTAACACATTCCTTCACATAGTAACCTCCCCCGTTTCGTTGAAGATGCAAAGAGGAAAAGAGGAATATATAGCCTAATGTTTAGGTGGCTAAAATGATATCCAAATATACGCAAGTAATGCAACAAAAATATCCTCACATTCCATGTTGTGTATGCAACTTTCTTTATTCACCTTAGGTACATAACCTTCCTTACTGGTTTAACGTTTTTTTTTTTTTACCAAACACTTTAACAAACACAAAACACATGTGTACGCATGCTGTATTTCTGACAACAAGGGACGAAATGGCGACCGACCTGTTTTGTGTCCAGGGTCCAGACATCTGGTGTGGGAGAAAAATCTATAAACAACAATTGTCACAAGATCGGGTAAGATAACCATTGTTCTTCTTGTAACTTTCCGGTGTTTTACTGCTCGCCACAGGTCGACGCAGGTATTGCACATTATTTATCGTTCTCATAGCTATTTCACACTGACGATAATTTGAACAAAATAAAGTTTCCAGTGAAAAGATGCTTACATTCAGAGCCTTGTATTTACACTCAGCCGGCTCATAGTACAACTCCACCCTAGCCTTAGTACGGGTTAACGTTTTGGTCATTTTGGTTGGCCAAAAAAATGTAAGACTACAATGACTGCATACGTTTCCCCAAATGTTAAACGACAAAATATATGTTTTGGTATTTTCAGTTACATTCTGGTCAATAAAAATGGTTTACACGTTTAAAAAAAGAAATACATGGAACTACAACCGAATAAAACACCATTAGCCATCATGCACTGCTTACATTCATTCTATACTGAAACGTCTGTTCATAAAAATGGAAAACAGTACATATATGCATACAACCACAATGTTTTAATAGGGATTAAAAAAGACAAAATATCTATATATTCATAACGTTAAATAAATAAATAATGAAATACAGGCGATCGCGTCTATGGTTGTTGCAAAGTCTTGTGTGTCGCCTACTGGTTAAATTCGTGTCTTTTCGCACGAGTTAAGGAGCACAGAAATTCGTGTATTTTCGAACGAATTGAACCACACAAAAATGCACAAAAGCGCACGAAATCTGCTGAAATACATTTTGTACATATATGCGCGAATTGAATGTGAGGCTGGGATGGATATTATCATGCTATTATAGTCGGTATGTTACGTACAATACTGATTAATCATGACGTGATCTTGCGAGACAAAACACCATTTTAAGAAGTGGCAGAGCGTCGCTCCGCTGTGCACCCGCAGCACTACACTCCTGATTATAACTGTTGGGTGACTTCGGGGGGTTCAAGTAACCACAGATCCATGAACTAAGTTGCACATTCAGTTGACTACACTGTTTTTAAAACCATTGCAGCAGCGGAAAAGATTCAGGGCTGACCCAAAATCATAGCGGGCTAAAGCCCTGAAAGCCAGGTCCTGGTGACGTCCATGATGGACAGTAATGTCTGGCCACAACATATTGGTCTCAGGCACATTCATTTGGGACTTTTTAATGTCAAGGTGTATGCAAAGGTGGAGTAAAAATATACATTTATTGTGAAGTGCATCAATTTGATGAAATACCCTTGAAATACTGTGAAATAGGCTGTTAACTTTATTTTATACTTGACTTGACAAATCCATTCTACAAGATAATCCAAATGCAGCCTACAATATAAATCACAAGACAATGTAAGACAATTAAAATGACAAACAACAAACACCTCGGTATGAATTTCAGTTAGATTTATTGTCAGTGTGCCGATATTGGATAGACATTATTCCTCGGATGACAGCTTGACAGCTGAACTTCGGTTTAGCGGTACTTCTCCGCCAGGGCCAGAGCCAGTTGCTGCAGGAACTTGTCCACGGACAGGTGGATCTCGGGGGTAAATTCAGCAGGGAAGTAGGCGGCAATGACCACAATCAGGTTGTGTGCCAGGATCTGCAAAGCAAAAGGGAAATAGATTATTTCACATTCACACAGGTAAAATTTTGTTGTGTTATTTTATTTTTAAAATGATCTTACCTTGAAGTTGGTGGGGTCCACCCTCAGCTTGGTGGCGTGCAGTTCACTGAGTTTGGTCAAGAAACTAAAGAGATCGTCAATGTGGCCAACACAGCCATCGATCTGATTCATGATGGTGATGCCGTGCTTCTTCACTGGAGCGGAACCGGGGGCAACGGAAGCCCAGTGGGAGAAGTAGGCCTTGGTCTGGGGGTAGACGACGAGCATCCTGTCGTGGACATTAGAAATCAGGTGAGCCAAAATGAATCTTAAATAATCATTCGTTCGGGGCTCCTGCCCTTATTTTCGCCGACATACACTCTTTTTAGGTTCCAGATAGCACCTTTCTTTTCTAAGAGTGTAGGCTACGCATTTATAGCTTCCAAATTGACTGAGGAGTTGTGTTAGTAATTTGAATACATGTACCTAGTCTAGAATTGATCATACATCGTTATGTAATTACCTGGAAAGAGCCTGGTCTCCAATCTCATCGGATTTAGGAAGGATCTTGCCCCAGATGGCCTTCACGTTAGCTTTGTCCTTGGCTGAGAGACTCATAGCTGCGTCTTGTCCGTTTATCCACTTAGATGAAGATGCTGAGAAAAGAAGCGTGTGAGCGTAGACTTCTCAGAGGCTGTTTTTATCGAGGCATGAAAAAAGGCACACCCCGATATTATCTCGTCTCCGCCTCTGATTGGGAATTTGTCCAAGACATGATTCATGATTTTTTATACGTTATAATTATGCGACCAAGCCAATTCGTGTAATGCCCAACATTTGACCTTAGCACATAATACTTTCGTTTGTAAAAATGTTGCCATAACAATGCATGCATTTATTTCATATAGATTGAATAACAAATGGTTTTTGAAACACTTTATACCTCAATATTTTCTTTACAATTAAAGTTTAGTCTAATATTAAGGTGTAATATTAAGGTCTATTAAGGTCTAATATAGCACTCATTGGTGAGTGAGTATAAGCTATGTGATTCTGTAACCTACAAAAGGTTCGATGGAAAAATCGATGGAAAGGTTTCGTTCTGGTAGCAAAACGTTGCCTATGCCTATCACAAAACATGATAATAACATGTAGGCTACATGCATTTGATTTCAGAAGAATTAAACAAAAAGCTTTATAGTTTCATTGAATGAAATCGTCTCAATTCCCCGGATGAAAGCCTATAAAACGACTTGTCACCAACTGACATTTAGAAAAATCATTCAAAAAGACCAGATATATGGAACTTTCAAATGGGTGGGGCCGTCTGAATATGAAGATAAAACACATTTTGAGTCATACTTTTCTTTAATAGTTCACTCCCAATCTACGGTTTTCCCTAAATAAACACTTACATCAATAATTAGCATTCTATAAATATAATATTACAATTCAATGCCAATAGTACAATGATCAACTAAAAGAACATTTATCGCTAAAGGAACCAAAATCCTTTGACGGTCTATCTATACATTTTACTTTTTGAAATGATGTTTGATTGTATCCTTAAGTATGCATGTATTATTGAAGGCTCGTCATGACTTGTTCATTTCATCCGTATTAATTTGAATTTGGAAACGCCTAAATGACCAAGCATTATCTTTAAAAGTGGGATGAAGTTGGCTCAATGCCGATATGCGCCACACTCGAGGACCTTGCCCCCCTCAAGACATTCATCCAATCATTTTCTGTGTTCTGTTCAGGGCGGAGATACTGAACATCAATAAATTGGACGTCGCCAGAGACAAAAAGCTCAGGAGTCCCTTGTATAACATTTTGCAAGTACCAACGGAAATCAACAAACAAACGTCAACATGGTCGACTGGACAGATGCTGAGCGCAGTGCCATCGTAGGCCTGTGGGGAAAGATCAGCGTGGATGAGATCGGACCCCAGGCCCTGGCCAGGTACATTCTTATAATATTTATGTAGATATGATTAAATAATAACACGATAATAGTCTACCTAGACTATTTAGCACTAAGTGCGTAGTAGGAAATCGCGGTGTTCACCTTTGGTGCGATACAGACTATATTGATTGTGAAGTATAATTTTAATGGCAGCCTGTTTTATTTATTTTTAGACTTCTGATCGTGTCTCCATGGACTCAGAGACACTTCAGCACCTTCGGCAACCTGTCCACACCCGCTGCCATCATGGGTAACCCCGCCGTGGCCAAGCACGGAAAGATCGTGATGCACGGACTGGACAGAGCTGTGCAGAACCTGGATGACATCAAGAACACCTATGCTGCACTGAGTGTAATGCACTCCGAGAAACTGCACGTGGATCCCGACAACTTCAGGGTGAATATTGCACATTAGCAAACTGAAACAAAATAAAAAAATAATTAGGCTTATGAATTTAATAGCGTTATGAGCCGATGTAAAGCTTATTCCAATATTACATTCTCCATCTGGTTCCTTCTCCACAGCTCCTTGCCGACTGCATCACCGTGTGCGTGGCCGCCAAGCTCGGTCCCGCCGTTTTCAGTGCTGATATTCAGGAAGCCTTCCAGAAGTTCCTGGCTGTCGTTGTGTCCGCTCTTGGCAGACAGTACCACTAGAGCATCACTCGACAGCATCAATATGGAAGAGAGATGACACTCCAACTCCAGTCTGTTCGGCTGGAAGCTGTGCCATAGCTACACATATTGAAAATAATAAAATACATTGAAAGCATTTAGCGTTTTGAAGTATTGTTTTTTATGGAAAACGTTCTCCTGCAATTTTACTGATGGCACAAGGTTTCTACACTCTATGTGTGTAGAATGTGAATGTGAATGAAAAAAACTGTTTTGATTATGGTTTTCATACACATACTCTGTCCATAATCTATAGGCCTATGGGATATTAATTGATGAGGTCTGGAAAGAGGATGGCAAAACATGTAATTGAGTTAATAAAGCCGCATACAAACATGTTTTTTTGCCCCTTGGGTTCTGCCATAGAGTTATATTAGAAGTGCCTAATCCAAGAAGGCTCAAGGTCATTGGCCACAGATAGAGCGATATCAAATCACGTTATATATACAGTAGCTTTGATTGGACTGATCATCAGTCATCCGTTGTCATCAGGTTGACATTCTACTGACAAATCCTTTGTAATCATTGTCATATTAAGATAAATAATGAAGAGAAATGATAGAAAAATGCATCGGTGCTCATCGGCCATTGTACACAAAGATGACTTAACAAGTTGGAAATCGCAAATTCTACAATGAGTCGTTTGAAAGGAATCAGTGGATAACTGCAAGCCTTGCAGAGAAACCACTAACGTTAGCCTGCTATTAGATTGAGTGGCTGTGTTTCCCGAGTTCACACCTTAATCCAGAAAATACCAGACTTTGATAACAAAGTTTGATGACAACATGTGCCAACCAAGGACCGCTGCGCCACCTTCACAAGGTGAGTCCAAACATATTGTATGCTGCTGCATAAATTATATAATATGCAAGGGAGAAATGTATACTGTAGCTACGTAATACTAAGTGTGTGTTGTGTATTAAGCTGTTAGTAGCCCATGTAGCTCACCCTAATCATTTGGTCTATTTTCTCCAAAGCGGTATTGTAAACACATCGTTCGCGGCCCGATCCGTGCTTGTTTGGCAATTGTTTTTGTACAGCTTTGACAGTGCTACTAATAGTAGTTGTGGTGCTTGGCTTGCACGTGAAAATTCAGCACACACAACATTCTACAATATAATTGTATTATTTGACGTGCCAAATTAAACGCGTATTTTATGCAAATAGTGTTTTTATATGTCGCGTATGTCTTTTTTGACAGGTTAAGACCCAAACGGCTTCAATGTGCCACACCCTAATAACTTGGTCTATTTTCACCTCTTAATTTCGCCTACTGTTCAATCAATCAATCAATCAAATGTGTATAGCCCTTCCTGCATCAGCTGATGTCACAAAGTACTGTACAGAAACCCAGCCTAAAACCCCAAACAGCAAGCAATGCAGGTGTCGAAGCACCGTGGCTAGGAAAAACTCACTAGAAAGGCCGGAACCTAGGAAGAAACCAAGAGAGGAACCAGGCTATGAGGGGTGGACAGACCTCTTCTGTTCTAACTTGGTGGTGCACAAACAACCTATAACCTGTTTTAGAGAAATGTAATCATCTAATATTGTAAGAGCTTTCATTGCCTGTTTATATGCCCCGTTTATTTATCCTACGGTTCTGAGGTGTACACTGTTAGAACGGCCCATGTTCTGAATTCTGTCGCTGTGTATTTTCAAAAGTGCTGAACAAATAGTTGACAAATATATTGACTACGTCAGTCGTCGCTTGCTCATTAATGTCTTAATCGAAATGACGGATTGCCTTTTTATCCGTTTCCTTCCTTTTACGGCTTAGTTTGTACATCTCAATTGTCAGTAGAAACGACATTTGTTTTTTGTTTTTATATGTAGTGGCTTTCCTGGCATGCATCCCACTTTTGTAGTTTTTCCCCACCCAGATTTACACGCTAAAATCGCCACTAACACAATCCATCTAAAAGATGATTTGTGAGTTTTACTTAATAGGCGCATTGATTGATGCGGCATCTTTTTTTGGCAACTGATGCAGGACTATTCAAACAAATCCGATGATGGTGAGTCACATACAAAATAGTGTTCCAATAATTATTGCATCAATAGTCCCATCAAACAAAGTTTGCGGTGCAAAACTGCATATGAATTTAAATACTTTCATGTGTAATCTTTTCCCCCATATGTTAGGCTACGTCTGCGCCTAACCTGCGGGTAAAACCAAGCCTGCGCGTTAAAACGATCAGGAACAAGGTCGTGCAACAAAAACCCGAGAGACTATCCTACTAGTAGGCCTACGAGACTAAATCTCCACAAATGTATACAAAAAGACATGTTTGTACGAAATAGTAAAACCATTTAACTTACAGGCATTTAGGTTCAGAGATTCGCAAGGATACTTTATTATTACAAAATAATCCTAATAACTAATGTATCGAAATAAACTACAAAATGCCCCCGTGCCGAAAGGTGTTTTGGTTGAAAGAAAGTCGAGGCACGGAACTTCCAGAATGAGAGTGCGTGTGTGTGGTATATACAGAAAAACACGTGTTCGTTTTTCAAAGTCGATTTCACTTCCAAATTCACTGCATTGAAAATACAAAATAGCCTATTCTATGGAGTATCTTGTTTTGTTTTTAAAAGTTATTAAAATATTGTACATTCATGTAGGTCTAAAATACATATTTGTTCGTCTCTGAATAGGTTTTCATTGTGCCTCTACCAACTTCATATAGTAAATTCAGTTTACCAACCCATCTGTAACTACTCCAGATTCATCAAATATTAAATGAGGTCAGCAAAATGCATGTTACACGTATTAGATAGGCTAACCAAAGTTATGGAGAAGAACATAGTGAACTAGTGGATGATGCGCCTGAAGCACTATTTAGTACTTAATCCCTTCCTTTCTTCATGCAATGTATTCAATCTAGATGTGATAGTGATGAAATTGAAATATCACTTTGTGATGGTGAACTGTGGTGGAATAAGCACACAACAGAGGACGTAACTTCATTCATTGACTGTTTATTTTGTGATAACAGCAGAGCAGAAACAGGAGTCCAAGTTTGGACTTTCATGATGGTCTTATCTGTATTTGTCAGCCAGGGCAGCGGACAAAGCTGCAAGGAATTTATCCACAGCAATGTGCACTTCGGGAGTGAAATCCCCAGGGAAGTGAATAGCCAGGGTCACAAGGATGTTGTGGGACAGAATCTGAAAAGTATATTTTAAAAGTTAATATTGAAGGATTAAGCCATAGCAACAGACAGAGTTGATGTCGAGAGTGATCAATATACAAACAATAGGTTATCTGGGGGCCAACCTTGAAGTTTCCAGGGTCAACGCGCAGCGTGAAGGCGTGCAGATCGCTGAGAGCACTCATTCCCCCCACGAGGTTGTCCATCAGTCCGACTGCTTCACCAATTGCACCCATGATGACGCCTCCATGCTTCTTGACTGGGGCAGAGCCGGGGCTCAGGTCAGCCCATTCGGAGAAGTAGGTCTTAGTCTGGGGGTAGGCAGTCAGCATCCTACAAAGGTACATAATATTTCATATTATAGGCGTTTGTATTAGATGCTGAACTTCTAAGCTTTATGCATATCATATTTCTCCCATTGTCTGCCAACAATGTAATGAAAGTAGTTGCCTTATTGTATGACAAAATGCTTATTCGGGGTAGGCACATAGGCCGCTGTCAGCGGTTTAAACACAACCATTCTCATCATTCATTCATTAAGAAGGCTTACCTTCCCAAAGCCTCAGCGCCGACGACATCTGCCTTTCCTTTAATCGTGCCCCAGAAGGCCTTGACCGCAGATTTGTCCTTTGCTGTCAGACTCATTTTGTTCCTTTTTGATTGACGTGTATTAAATCTACGAGGAATTAACTGAAGATGACTGCCTATACAACTAGGTCCCTTTATATTACAGTAGAGCGGCAGACACGCCCAGCTACTGTTGGACACTCCCCCTACTCTGCAACCATCTTGATCAAAATCCAATAGTAAGATCCGTTAACTTGCCTTTTATCAAATATTAAGTTAGCGTTTTTATACTGAACATTTCAATAAGATGTCAGAGGTCTATGTTTCTAATAATATCCATCGGTCACTTTGTTCCTTTTTGCGCAATGCATATTAAATTATAGGCCAACCAGATGCAAAAATTGTACAGCTTGATAAAGATGTATTTTTGTTGCATAAAACGTATTATTTCAGTGTAATCAAGCGTATATTTCCAATAGGTTCATTCTAAAGTTGCAGCTGTTTTTGCCAAAATAACTATAAATTAAATATTTGGTTATTTGGCAAAATTTCATTTTATATCCTAAATAACGTTAAATAATGATTTTGGCGTTTATGAAACATTAAGTTTGAATTTCCATATTAAACCCTTCAATAAGATGTCATAGGACTATGTTTCTAATAATGTCCATCATTAGGCCTAATTAACTTTATTTTTGTAGCCTACAATTTAATCTTCCGAATGTACTGTATCTGAAAAGTACTGAATGCATTTAAATCAATTGCACCAGATGAAACAGATGTCAACAATTTGACAATTTTTTTATAAAGATTATTATTACTATTATTATTTCTTTTTTTCGTTGCATAAAAGGAAATCTTTCAGAGTAGTCTAATGAGCATATATTTCCAATAAATTAATTCAAAAGATAAAGCTTCTTTTGCCAAAATAGCCAAATGTTTCATTAATAGTTCATTAGCTATTTGAAATTCAACAGGCCTAGATTTTGACGCAAACTTTGTTCTATCCTACATTATGTCAAATAAGTAAAGGTAGGCTATATATTTGATTAGAGAGTTCTTTAATATATATTACATTTGTAAATTATATTGTAAAAATCAGATCCACCTTCAAAGACCTGCGTTCAATTGGAAAATATTTATTCAAAGTGACGTGTTTCACAATTGTATTTCTTATTTAACCTTTATTTAACTAGGCAAGTCAGTTAAAGAACAAATTCGTATTTGCAGTGACGGCCTGTATCTATGATATGACTACTCTGGGATTGGAAGTTGGATATGATTCCCAGTTGGATATGATTCCCAATGATGATTGAAAAACAAAAAGTCAGAGGAAGACAGGGGTCATGCGAGGACATGGGTACACACCTATCTCTAAATAATACAGGACATTCCTGCTTATCATTTTTAATGTCTTGAAATAAATAACTTATAAAGGCGGGTCCGTTCTGAACACCCCGATAAAAAAGGAAGGCATCATTTTGTCGTAGATAAGAAACTGTGCCAAATAGTAGGCCGGAATTGGCTGGAATTATCACATTTTCCAAATTCATATTTTTTTCTTCATTTGCATAGCCTTATACACTGCAATGAAGGACATGTCATCTTCGGAAGAGTTTTGCCATAACCTTGGTTTTATTCTTGCATCAGTTGGATAAATTAAAACTGTTTTAGATAGTGATCATGCGAATTTTGAAACGTTGGTAATCTAGATAAATAGGCCTATATATAGTTTTACATATGCTTCCAGCTTTTAGGATCTAACCTACAGACTTGATTCTTTAACAACTAATAAATTAACATTTACTGTTTAACAGATACATGATTAGAATTGATGTCATCAAGTTCGAGAGCTGAAGCGCTCACTTTGCCTATACTGATCTTTACCAGAGCCAATCATATGCGTCCCCTCCAGTGGGCGGAGTGCACTCATAAATATAAATAGCAGACACAAAGTGTCTCCCTACACAAGACATTCATTTGTTTAATCTAGTTGCAAAACCGGAGATCAAACACTGACAACATGGCTGACTGGACAGACGCCGAGAAGAGCACCATCAGTGCTGTCTGGGGCAAAGTAGATATCAATGAGGTCGGACCACTGGCTCTGGGAAGGTAGGTTATGGCTTCAGCCTCATTCAAATATATCATCTAACATTGTTTATAGTGGAGATCATGAGTAATTATAACAATATTATACTTGTCCTGTTATCTTATTAATATTGAGTTGATATTAAGTTTGAATGGAGCATGTTAGAGTATTTATTAACTAGGCATATCATTGAAATACATTTGAAATAATTCACATATTTCTGTGTTCTTGCAATGACAGAGTCCTGATCGTCTACCCCTGGACTCAGCGTTATTTCGGCTCTTTCGGAGATGTGTCCACTGCCGCAGCAATCATGGGCAACCCCAAAGTTGCTGCTCACGGCAAGGTCGTGTGTGGAGCTCTGGATAAAGCTGTGAAGAACATGGGCAACATCTTGGCCACATACAAGTCACTGAGCGAGACCCACGCCAACAAACTCTTTGTCGACCCTGACAATTTCAGGGTAGGCCTTCTCTCTTGAGAAATATGCTTATATTTTAGGCTTTACTGGTGTAAGCCTACACATAAAAATCAGAGCAACACGTATAATTACAAAAAGGTCAAACAAAACGGAGAGTCTTATTTAACATCTTCCTCCTTTGTCTTCTGTCCACAGGTGTTGGCTGACGTTCTCACAATTGTCATTGCCGCCAAATTCGGAGCCGCTTTCACTCCTGAAATCCAGGCAACCTGGCAGAAGTTCATGAAAGTGGTTGTCGCAGCCATGGGCAGTCGGTACTTCTAAATGTACCCCAGACAAGTGATTATATTCTGATATTCCTGCCTGAGTGAAAATAAAGACATCGAAACAAACTATTGTATTCATAAAAAGCTCTTTTTTTAGAGTGTGTGTGTGGGGGGTTCACGACCAAATTCTTATCAATAGAGCACTGATAGAGCAGCCAAAGTGCATGGTTAGATGCTTTTTCCCCTTCCGCGTCACTTCATTTACAGAAGATCTCTGCTAAACATAGAATCAAGATGTCTAGCACGTGGGTGACTGCGGATAACATCAGAACGAAGCTGACTACAACAAAAAAAATGTTGCCCAATATCTGCAGTGTTTACAAACAAGTGAAGGATAAAATTATAGTTCAAATCAAAACCGAGATGGCTGTATTAAAAAACAGCCTACATGCATGGGCTTTTTCAATCATATTTAACTCAATTTCATGTTCAATCAATTTAGTTATTTTGCCTCAATGTTTTCATGATGTGTGACAAGTGCGCAATGATGTGCTCGATCTGTGATTTAGTCCATTATTGCGTAAAGCAATAATCTGCCAAGCCGTCAACAGCCTATTTGCAGACATAGTCAAAGTGATTCCTACACAACCTAGGTTTACCTGTAGTCAAGTCTGTGATTTGGTCAAATAAGCAGTCAAATCTTATTCATTAAATCATTCATGAGCTCGATCATTGTCGATTAAAAATCTGGTTAATTATCACTAAATGAACAATATTGTAATAACAGTGTTGCTTTTACAGGCCGCTTCTACACAGGCCTATTGGAATACCAACAAGCTCCTGAGATCTGCCTAGCAAACGTAGCCTTCTCTCACTGATAACGAATTGCCTTCAAATCTGAAATGTAAACGTGTTGTCATCGTACATATTGAAGACATCTTACATCATATTTTCATGTTAAACAATGTTGTTTGAGTATTGATTCTTAAAAATATTCAAAACAATTATACAAAGATGTGTGCTGTAGGCTATGATCCGAGTCTGACCAAGATAGCAAATACGTTTGGTACGCTACAGTCAACTGGGTTGAAAGTTCCCAAGATGGCCCCATTTCACAATAGTTCCATAAATGGTCTTGTCATGCTCTTCTGCGTGTAGGCTATATGACAACACAGAGTAATGTCTAGCCACAACATACAGTTCATTCGGAAAGTATTCAGACCCCTTGACTTTTTCCACATTTTGTGATAGACATTCTAAAATTGAATAAATAGTTTTTCCTCAATCTACACACAGTACCACATAATGACAAAGCAAAAACAGTTTTTTTTATGTTTGCAAATGTATAAAAATAAAAACTGAAATACCTTAGTTACATAAGTATTCAGACCCTTTGCTATGAGACTCCAAATTGAGCTCAGGTGCACCCTGTTTCCATTGATCATCCTTTACCTGTGGTAAATTCAATACATAGGACATGATTTGGAAAGGCACACATCTGTCTAATTTCAGCAGCATTTAAGGTCCCCAAGGACAAAGCGGCCTCCATCATTCTTAAATGGAAGAAGTTTGGAACCACCAAGACTCTTCCTAGAGCTGGCTGCCCAGCCAAACTGAGCAATCGGCAGAAAGGTGCCTTGGTCAGGGAGCTGACCAAGAACCCAATGGTCACTTTGACAGAGCTCCAGAGTTCATCTGGGGAGATGGGAGAACCTTCCAGAAGGACAACCACCTCTGCAGCACTCCACCAATCAGGCCTTTATGGTAGAGTGGCCAGACGGAAGCCACTCCTCAGTAAAATGAACATTACAGCCCGCTTGGAGTTGCCAAGATCAAACAAGATTTTCTGGTCTGATGAAACCAAGATTGAACTCTTTGGCCTGAATGCCAAGCATCACATTGGAAGGAAACCTGGCACCATCCCTACGGTGAAGCATGGTGGTGGCAGCATCATGCTGTGTGGATGTTTTTCAGCGGGAGGGACTGGGAGACTAGTCAGGATTGAGGGAAAGATGAAAGGAGGAAAGTACAGAGAGATTCTTGATGAAACCTGCTCCAGAGCACTCATGACCTCAAACTGGGGAGAAGGTTCACCTTCCAACAGGAAAACGACCTTAAGCACACAGCCAAGACAAGCCAAGACACAGCCCGAGTGGTGCAGCAGTCTTGAAGATGCGTCACTACAGACACCCTGGTTTTAATCCAGACTGTATCCCAACCGTCCGTGATTGGGAGTCCCATAGGGCGGCACACAATTGGCCCAGTATCGTCCGGTGTAGGCCGTCATTGTTAATAATATATTGTTCTTAACTGACTTGCCTAGTCAAATAAATGTTAAATTAAACAAAATAAAAACGCAGGAGTGGCTTCGGGACAAGTCTCTGATTGTCCTTGAGTGGCCCAGCCAGAGACTTGAACCCGGTCTAATATTTCTGGAGAGACCTGAAAACAGCTGTGCCGCAGCGACGCTCCCCATCCAACCTGACAAGCGCTTGAAAGGATCTGTAGAGAATTGGAGAAACTCCCCAAATACAGGTCTGCCAAGCCTGTAGCGACATACGCAAGAAGACTCAAGGCTGTAATCACTGCCAAAGGTGCTTCAACAAAGTACAGAGTAAAGGTTCTGAATACTTATGTAATACTTTTGTTGTATTTATTAAACATACAAATAAAACATTGTACAGCATAAAAACATTGAGCATGACATTTAAGACATATCCTCAAACATAGCACATATACACAGCATAGCACATATACACAGTCAAATAGTATCTCATAGGTTACAATACAGACCTAAATGGGTTCACAAGCATAAGTAATCACATCCCAGTCTTAGAAACATGACAAAGAAAACGTGTCCAGCTTCTAGAATTGGTTCCTACCAGTGATCCTAGCAAGCATTTGTTTTTAAGATGCTACCTCCAACATTGATTCTATCCACTTTTTCAGAGTAGGAGTCGCATGACCCTTACAAACTCTAAGGATTACTCCAACTGCTGTAACCAAACCAACAGTGATCAGTGCAAATTCCTCATTTGTTACATTAGGTAACTCTGTTCTATCGCCCAAGAGACATATTCTCGGTAAAACTCGAGTTGTTAAGCCCCACCATTCCTCCAGATATTTCAAAACATCCTTCCAGAAAGGTAGCACTAATGTATATTTCCATATTGCGTGTAAAAATGTCCCAGTGTCTTTTTGGCATATCCGACACAGAGAATTGTTGGTCAGCCCCATCTTATGAAGCCTTGTTGGTGTCCAATAAAAGCTATATAGTATCTTATTTTGAGTAAGTTTCCCCCTGGCTTCCCTTATGTTCCTCCCTGAGCTGGACAACATCTTCAAACAGGTATCATCCTCTATTTCACACTTTAGGTCAATTTGCCATATTGTTCTGAGGTTTTTACAGTCTTTACTCTGCAAATGACTAAATATTGAGTAGAAAATTGTTGCTATACGTTTGGGTAATTCCAAATACTCAGCTATTGGGTTCTTTCCTGGATTTTGTTGATAGCCGGTTAACAAACATTCTCTCAAATCTAAACATTTACAGAAATGTCCCTCGTCTCCCGCATCATTTTTTTTAACCAAATCTGAGTATGACATTAAAACATCTTCATTGTACAGATCACCTATAGTATGAATTCTTTCATTGGCCACTGTTCCAATACACAGACTTCTTTCCTATCTGTAGCCTAGGATTGTGCCACAATGATGAGTATCCTTGTTTTAGATGTGAAATTCCACATATCTTGTGTACTGTTCTCCACAACCTCTTGTGAGTGTAACAAAATTGGGTTGGGAGTTTCAACAGACATCTGCCCTGTAAGACTACGTAACAGAGTTTCAACAGACCTCTCCCCTGTATGACTACGTGACAGAGTATCAACAGACCTCTCCCCTGTATGACTACATGACAGAGTATCAACAGACCTCTCCTCTGTAAGACTACGTAACAGAGTTTCAACAGACCTCTCCCCTGTATGACTACGTGACAGAGTATCAACAGACCTCTCCTCTGTAAGACTACGTGACAGAGTATCAACAGACCTCTGCCCTGTAAGACTACGTGACAGAGTATCAACAGACCTCTGCCCTGTAAGACTACGTGACAGAGTATCAACAGACATCTGCCCTGTAAGCCTACGTGACAGAGTATCAACAGACATCTGCCCTGTATGACTACGTGACAGAGTATCAACAGACCTCTGCCCTGTAAGACTACGTGACAGAGTATCAACAGACCTCTGCACTGTAAGACTACGTGACAGAGTATAAACAGACCTCTCCCCTGTAAGACTATGTGACAGAGTATCAACAGACCTCTGCCCTGTAAGACTACATGACAGAGTATCAACAGACCTCTGCCCTGTAAGACTACATGACAGAGTATCAACAGACCTCTGCCCTGTAAGACTACATGACAGAGTATCAACAGACCTCTACCCTGTAAGACTACATGACAGAGTATCAACAGACCTCTGCCCTGTAAGACTATGTGACAGAGTATCAACAGACCTCTGCCCTGTAAGACTATAATATAATAATATAATAATATATGCCATTTAGCAGACACTTTTATCCAAAGCGACTTACAGTCATGTGTGCATACATTCTACATATGGGTGGTCCCAGGGATTGAACCCACTACCCTGGCGTTACAAGCGCCATGCTCTACCAACTGAGCTAAACAGACCTCTGACCTGTAAGACTACGCGACAGAGTATCAACAGGAGTGAAAGGATAACTTAGTTCCCGTTCTATTGTTATCCAATCCAAGCCAAAATCACTTTTGCCCCAATTTAGCCATTTCAAATTATAGACTGTACATCTTAAAATCTGGTAAAGCCAAGCCTCCTACCTCCCTTGGTGAGCACATCTTCATATTAATCCATTTTTTTCCCCTATCCCACAAAAAGTATTTAGTTCATTTGTCATATTGCTTAAAATACTGGTCTGGATTATTAATAGGCAACATTGCAGAGATATAATTAAATTGTGTGATTACAACCATTTTAATCACGTTGATCTTTCCCCATAAAGAAAGCTTAATCTTTTCCCATTTTTCTACATTGGTCTTAATCTTGACTAGTAGTGGATCAAATCAAAATCACTTCCTCCAAATTTGAGCTCAATTTAATACCAAAATATGTCATCCCATCCCAATAGGAACACATTTGAAATTAAATAGGGGTAACTGTTCCAGAGTAACATATGGTATTAATTGGCATTGCTTCCGACTTATTCCAATTCAATTTTGTAGCCTGACATACTAAAATATGCTTCTACTTCCGGCGCCGACAGAGATGGCCACCTCGCTTCGCGTTCCTAGGAAACTATGCAGTATTTAGTTTTTTTATGTGTTATTTCTTACATTGTTACCCCACAAAATCTTAGGTTTTATTACATACAGTCGGGAGGAACTATTGGATATAAGAGCAACGTCAACTCATCAACATTACGACCAGGAATATTCTCTTCAATCATAATCACAGTCATGTATATTCCCCCCAAAGCAGACACATCGACGGCCCTGAAATAACTTTATTTGACTCTACGTAAACTGGAAACCACATATCCTGAGGCTGCATTTATTGTTGCTGGGGATTTTAACAAGACTAATCAGAAAACAAGGCTCCCGAAATTCTATCAGCATATCGATTGCGCAACCCGGGCTGGCAAAACCCTGGATCATTGTTATTCTAACTTCCGCGACGCATATAAGGCACTCCCCCACCGTCCTTTCGGGAAAAGCTGACCACGACTCCATTTTGTTGCTCCCAGCCTATAGACAGAAACTTAAACAGGAAGCACCCGCACTCAGATCTGTTCAATGCTGGTCCGACCAATTGGATTCCACTCTTCAAGATTGCTTCGATCACGTGGACTGGGATAGCATAGCGCCGAACAACAACATTGATGAATACGCTGATTCGATAAGCGAGTTAATTAGCAAGTGCATCGGTGATGTTGTACCCACAGCGTCTATTAAAACATTCCCCAACCAGAATCCGTGGATTGATGGCAGCATTCGTGCCAAACTGAAAGCGCAAACCACTGCTTTTAATCAGGGCAAGGTGACCGGAAACATGACCGAATACAAACAGTGTAGCTATTCCCTCCGCAAGGCAATCAAACATGCTAAGCGTCATTATAGAGACAAAGTAGAATCGCAATTCAACGGCTCAGACATGAGAGGTATGTGGCAGGGTCTACAGTCAATCACGAACTACAAAAGAAAAACCAGCCCAGTCGTGGACCACAATGTCTTGCTCCCAGACAGACTAAACAACTTCTTTGCTCACTTTTTCACAATAAAGTGCCACTGACATGGCCCATTACCAAAACCTGCAGGCTCTCCTTCACTGCAGCCAACGTGAGTAAAACATTTAAACGTGTTAACCCTCGCAAGGCTGCAGGCCCAGACGGCATCTCTAGCCGCGTCCTCAGAGCATGCGCAGACCAGCTGGCTGGTGTGTTTACTGACATATTCAATCAATCCTTATCCCAGTCTGCTGTTCCCACATGCTTCAAGAGGGCCACCATTGTTCCTGTTCCCAAGAAAGCTAAGATAACTGAGCTAAATGACTACCTCCCCGTAGTACTCACCTCCGTCATCATGAAGTGCTTTGAGAGACTAGTCAAGGACCATATAACCTCCACCCTACCTGACACCCTAGACCCACTCCAATTTTCTTACCACCCAATAGGTCCACAGACGACGCAATCGCAATCACACTGTCCTAACCCATCTGGACATGAGGAATACCTATGTAAGAATGCTGTTCATCGACTACAGCTCAGCATTTAACACAATAGTACCCTCCAAACTTGTCATTAAGCTCGAGACCCTGGTTCTTGACCCCGCCCTGGACTTCCTGACATGCCACCCCCAGGTGGTGAGGGTAGGTAACAACATCTCCACCCCACTGATCCTCAACACTGGGGTCCCACAAGGGTGCGTTCTCAGCCCTCTCCTGTACTCCCTGTTCACCCACGACTGCATGGCAATGCACGCCCCCAACTCAATCATCAAGTTTGCAAACAACACTACAGTGGTATGCTTGATTACCAACAACAACTAGATGGCCTACAGGGCCCTCGGAGTGTGGTGTCAGGAAAATAACCTTACACTCAACGTCAACAAAACAAAGGAGATGATCATGGACCTCAGGAAACAGCAGAGGGAGCAGCCCCCTATCCACATCGACGGGACAGTAGTAGAGAGGGTGGAAAGTTTCAAGTTCCTCTGTTGTAAGTTCCTCTTTCTAGAAGCACACGCATTTCGCTACACTCGCATTAACATCTGCTAACCATGTGTATGTGACAAATCAACTTTGATTTGAAATATGATTCAATACAAGTAAGTAACTATGGTACAGACTGAAGAGGATCAGAGACCAGCAGTAGAATATCATCTGCATACATAAGCAGCTTGTGTTCTTTTCCTCCTCGATGTACATCCCTAATTTCTGGATCTGTTCTTATCATTGTCACAAGAGGCTCTAAAACTACAGTGGAGAGGGGAGAGCGAGCAACCCTGCCTTGTGCCTTTAGAAAGACTAAAAAAAGGAGACCTAATTCCATTCATAAATACTGTTGCTTTAGGATTGGAATAGAGGACCCCTATCCAGGTCCAAAACCAAACTTTTTTTTCGGGTTCTTAAGAGAAAAGCCAAATGCCTTCTCAGCATCTAAGGAGACAGCAGCAGCTTTTTCACGTGATTCTCATGACCCTTCTTCAGACGGGAGATGGCATCATTTACTGTCAAAATCCGCCCCTCTGACCCATCCATCTTCCCTTGCATCTCTTGTATCTCATCAACTCCATCAACTCCGTAGTTGTTGTTTCAGCCCAACCTCACATTCAATTCGCGAATATATGTACATAATGTGTTTCAGCAGATTTTGTGTGTTTTTGTGCATTTTGTGTGGTTCAATTTGTGCGAAAACACACAAATGTATGTGCTACTTAATTTGTGTGAAACGACACAAATTTAACCAGTAGGCGACACACAAGCCTTTGCAACAACCATAGACGCGATAGCCTGTATTTAATTTATTATTTTTGAATATGACTAGATCATAAAGGAACAATTGTCCAGACAGAGGGTTGAGTTTACGGTTTATTTACCCAACTTTACACAGGCTACTGTTTGGCCGTAGCCCACGCCAAATAAACGAAAGATACCCCACAAACCAACCGTGGCCTTCTCTTGTGAAGGCCAGACGTAAGAGAGAGAACAAAGGCTAAACCTGGACTTAACTTCCAATGCTCAATCCCCCTGCCCAACCACCCTTCACGCCACTCCGCCAACCGCTAGGATGCCCGGCATCAGAACATTCCAGGCATTTCCGTGATTGGCAGATAGCAGGTTGATTGGCATGTCGGACCCCGCGAACACTGGGTACTGGTAAGTACAACACAACCACCTACTAGCCAAACACATAACACACAGCTGTCTGTGCGGGTCGCTACATTATATTGTAACGACCCTGGGTTTATAAGCATGGAAATTGACCCTACCGCACGAGCATGCTTTTGCGGCACAGTCGATAACGCGCCGGACCTCGGGCTAGAAGTTCGGGGGTTCGAGACCTGCTCCCTGCAGTTTCAATATATTGGTGTCAGAAGTGGGATGTTTCATTACAATATATATATTTTGTCTTTATTTAATCCCTATTAAAACATTGTAGTCGTATGCCTATATGTACTGTTTTCGATTTTTCTGAACAGACTTTTCAGCATAGAATTGAATGTAAGCAATGCATGATGGCTAATGGTGTTTTATTCGGTTGTAGTTCCATGTATACTTATGTCATGCAATAAACTGCAAAATAATTACTTACAAATCATACAATGTGATTTTCTGGATTTTTGTTTTAGATTCCGTCTCAGTTGAAGTGTACCTATGATAAAAAAAAATACAGACCTCGACATGCTTTGTAAGTAGGAAAACCAGCAAAATCGGCAGTGTATCAAATACTTGTTCTCCCCACTGTATGTGAAGGAATGTGTTAGGATTGGAAGTTATTTATTTTGAGATGGTATTGCCTCTGAGGACCCCCAAGACCAACTGGATGAGGCTATTAAAAAGGCAGAGCGCCTTGCTGAGGACCTCAACCAAGAGAAGGACCCACAAGCCCAACTGGACGAGGCCATTAACGAGGAAAAAAGGCTGGCTGAGGAGCTCAACCCAGAACGGATAATGTAACAAGTCGTACATTACCGGTAATGTAACCCCTACAGCTCCCATACGTGCATATATATTCTCAATACACCTCCAGCACCACAGCGTTATGATTTATCATTGCTTTTTGTTTATCAAAGTAGACCCCACGTGGCACAAATGTGCATTTAAACGTAGACTCCGTGATATGACCTGATCACAGGCATCAATGATATTGCACACTGAGCATGAGGCACAAGGGTGCACTTGTTAGCGTCCTTGTGAACTTCTACACGTGTTAGCTGTGTGAGTGAGCCAGAACATGGGTCTACTGCAGGTGCCTTTCCTCAGCTGACAAATCACTTCACCTTATGTGAAAATAAAAGTCTTGCTTGTGGTCCATATGTACAGAAGCAAGCCATGCTTGTGGGAGACTTTTATTAGTGGGCCAGTCAGGATAACTGAAATGCACTTTTTAGGACAATAATAAGAAAAAGACAAACAAGCCTCCAGGGATTAGGTTCAGATGGAGACAAAGATGAGCGAGGACAGATTGTTCCTCAAACCAGGAAGGCAACTACATCCACTTCTGTTGGTAAGTTTCATCCCGTCGAGGTGTTTCATTTTATTGGTCCCTGATCTGACTTTTTCCTTTCAAACATACTGTATCATAGCATATTAAACGTTTGTTGCCGTGCCATAGGCCGGTCTAGTACCATCTACCCACAGCACATAATACATTACATGCAGGTCTGATCCAACCTTTTCCTGTCTCTAACTGTTGTATGTCTCTGATGAAAATACACATTTAACAAAAGGAGAATCAGAACTCCAGCAAATTTTTTGAATTAAAAACCTTTTTGTTACTAATTCTTTCAGCTCCAAGGGCCAGTACATCAAGAGCCAGACTAGTGCAACATTTTGGGCCAGTCACTGAGGAGGAAGAATCAGATATTGATGAGCGCTTGAATAGATTGATCTATACAACTCCTTGTTATTCAGTGGCCTTGTAATTAATTAATTATATTTTTATTAAAGCTGTAATCGGTAGTGAAAACAATAACAAAGCACACTCCCCTGTTTTGGTTAAAAGCTGAGTGATGGGGTTGGCCAAATGTAACCACTTTCAATTTATATACAGAGCTATGGATGCAATAACTTACCATCAATGTTATTAAAATAATAGTTTTAACCATGTTTTAAGGCTATACAGTGTTTTTTTACATTTACTTTGTCTGCAAACATTGACTAAAACAAGCTTATAGTTTGGGTTCTGATGGGGTACGACAGATGAATTAAACTCATGAGGCATTAATAAGTTATAATCTTCAAGAATCAATGGGTACATATCATTAATATAAGTCCAAAAATGGCTTTATCAACTTCTGAATGCCTCTAAGTCTAACCCTTTCCTTTTTTGCATATCTTATTTTAGAGACAAGGACCAGTGGATTGGAATCCACTCCAGTTTTCAACATTGATGAAGAAATAGCTATGTTTAAATTGTTTTACTTTCAAAATTGGGGTCATCTTGGTGTTACTGAATTATACTGCCCTACATCTTTATTTTGACAGTGATGCAACATTTTAAAATGTGGATCTAGTCTCCAGAATTTCATATTTGAGATCAAATGTTTGATATGAGGTTACAGTACAGAATGTCACCTTTTATTTCATGGGGCCAGTTGCAAGTTTTATTAGTCGTATGTACAGGATACTGATGGATACTGATGGTAACATCATCCAACGAAATGCTTACTTGCAGGTAGCTTCTCGACAATGCAATTCAAAATGCTGGAGTGTAGAGACAAATTCAACATTTTAGCATCACTGTCCAAGTACTTCTGTAGGGGAGGGCAATAACAACATCCATATACTTCTGTAGGGGAGTGCAATAACAACATCCATATACTTCTGTAGGGGAGGGCAATAACAACATCCATATACTTCTGTAGGGGAGGGCAATAACAACATCCATATACTTCTGTAGGGGAGGGCAATAACAACATCCATATACTTCTGTAGGGGAGGGCAATAACAACATCCATATACTTCTGTAGGGGAGGGCAATAACAACATCCATATACTTCTGTAGGGGAGGGCAATAACAACATCCATATACTTCTGTAGGGGAGGGCAATAACAACATCCATATACTTCTGTAGGGAGGGCAATAACAACATCCATATACTTCTGTAGGGGAGTGCAATAACAACATCCATATACTTCTGTAGGGGAGGGCAATAACAACATCCATATACTTCTGTAGGGGAGGGCAATAACAACATCCATATACTTCTGTAGGGGAGGGCAATAACAACATCCATATACTTCTGTAGGGGAGGGCAATAACAACATCCATATACTTCTGTAGGGGAGGGCAATAACAACATCCATATACTTCTGTAGGGGAGGGCAATAACAACATCCATATACTTCTGTAGGGGAGGGCAATAACAACATCCATATACTTCTGTAGGGGAGGGCAATAACAACATCCATATACTTCTGTAGGGGAGGGCAATAACAACATCCATATACTTCTGTAGGGGAGGGCAATAACAACATCCATATACTTCTGTGGGGGAGGGCAATAACAACATCCTTATACTTCTGTAGGGGAGGGCAATAACAACATCCATATACTTCTGTAGGGGAGGGCAATAACAACATCCATATACTTCTGTGGGGGAGGGCAATAACAACATCCTTATACTTCTGTAGGGGAGGGCAATAACAACATCCATATACTTCTGTAGGGGAGGGTAATAACAACATCCATATACTTCTGTAGGGGAGGGCAATAACAACATCCATATACTTCTGTAGGGGAGGGCAATAACAACATCCATATACTTCTGTAGGGGAGGGAAATAACAACATCCATATACTTCTGTGGGGGAGGGCAATAACAACATCCATATACTTCTGTAGGGGAGGGCAATAACAACATCCATATACTTCTGTGGGGGAGGGCAATAACAACATCCTGGCAGAGCTTGTTCCTCCACATTTCCTTTAATATGAAGCAATCTGCCATTCCACATTATGGAATTAGTCTTAGTTGAATTCATTCAAATCCACTATATGAATGTTTACACAGTGTCGTTCCTTTTGAAACCACTGTTTGTAATTGTGGAAGCTGGAAGCATTTGCCTTTAAGGAGAGTTTACTCTGTAGTCAAAATACACTGTGTACAAAATATTCCTAATTTGAGTTGCACCCTCTTTTTCCCTCAGAACAGCCTCATTTCATCAGGGCATGGACTCTACAAGTTGTCAAAAGCGTTCCACAGGGATGCTTGCCCATGTTGACTCAAATGCATGCCACAGTTGTGTCAAGTTGGCTGGATGTCCTTTGGGTTGTGGACTATTCATGATGTACACGGGAAACGGTTGATCGTGAAAAACACAGCAGCGTTGCAGTTCTTGACACAAACCGTTGGACCTGGCACCTACTACCATACCTCTTTCAAAGGCACTTAAATATTTTGTCTTGCCCAGTCACCCTCTGATTGGCACACGTACACAATCCATGTCTCAATTGTCTCAAGGCTTAAACATCTTCCTTTAATCTGTCTCCTCCTCTTTATCTACACTGAAGTGGTTTTAACAGGTGACATCAATAAGGGATCATAGCTTTCACCTGGTCAGTTTGTCAGGGAAAGAGAATGTTTTGTACTCAGTGTGTTTTTGCTATTTTAAGAACATTCAGAATTTCTATTCGATGATGGGATCAAGTTCTATTGTTTAATATTCCATTTTAGACTTTAGTCAATATGTTGGTCTGCCCTGTACATGAATTTACTGTAGAATCAAAGCTGAGGTTTTTGGCTTGTCACACCATAGATTGTGCAGAGATATATTTGCTGTCACCTACTTACAGCCCTATGTGCGTTTTAAGAGATTCATTATGTAATATTCTTAATTGAATGCTTTTCCCATTTTTGTGTTTTCAAAACAGCAATACTTCATTGAGAAATTAACAACCTCCTAGCTGACTTAGAAGACCCTGAGTGTTCAAATCCTGCTGTGCCTGGTGCATCACACAGTTGGAGTGTGAGGAAGGAACTCTCACAGGATAGGTGGAGAGAGTCCAGGCCTGAGATTGTAGATTCTCTGCTGGCTGCAGGGCATGCTTCTCAGACGATCTGTCAGTCATGCAATGTGAAAAGGGCTATTCTGTGATGTAGAGACCGTCTGCCTAAACAACTTTACTGCGAAGACTGCGAGGTCTCTACACATGCAAAGTTTCCTCTGCACAACAGGGGGATTCTACACTCCCCTTCCTCCAACGACCTCCATATCTCTCCTCGGTGATGGCAAATATGCACTTCATGAACAGGGTGTGTGTTTGTGTTTCTTTGCAGCTGAATGTATTATATCAAAGTTCAAATGAATTCTTGTTTATTGTTGTATAAAATATTGTCCCTAGATTGTTTCTTAGCATTGGACGTACCAGAGGTGATATGTGGTTGCCTGACAAGCACCATCCATGTTGGCCATGAAAACATATAATCCTCGTAGGAATAAATGGTATGTGCAATACCTTCACGAGCCAAACAGTGATGTAGCAATGCAATGTAAAACAACATTAATTCAGACTACATTTTTTTCCCCACCAGGTCGCTACAATGTCACAGTGCCTGTGCTGACCTGTACAACCTGTCTTTGCACCTGGACAGCAAACTTGGCAGATCTGTTTAAGAATGGGTACTGGTCTGCCACTGAATTCTTATGAATTTACAGCTGACCTACTGTTACTGTAATTTAGTTATTCCAATATGTTTTCATTCATTTAATTCCCTTAATCTATTTTATGAGAATTTGTAAGATTCTTGTTTGCACAAAATAGACGGAGACCATTTTTTTCAATAATAGGTAACAGAATTTATTCTCGGAGCGCGCTGCCACGTTACCACGAGCAACAGTTTCTATACAACAACATGACGTCATTTCGTTGCTCCTAAAATGAATCTCCTCCTCCAGACCGGGTCAAAGGGAACTTTAAAAGTTCATTCTGAGTTCATTCTTACCCCCTAGCACATACACAGGACACACAACACAACTGAATTAACTTTTGACTCCTCACCATTATCGATCACCACTTAGCTGACAGTTCTAATTAACAGAAATCCTAGGAATGCACTCACTGCCTTATCTAAAACACCCCAGAGCTCAGTTTCGTCAGGTTCAAACATAGAACTACCTTTTCTGTTTACTTAATCCACAAACCATTCCTTTCTTCCTAGTTGGAATGGTGTTCATTAACTTTAATTACTCCTTGTCCGTGTCACACAATCTCTTCTTATGAACACATATTGTTAATCAGATATAATAAAACAGAGTATAAGTTTACTTAGTTACAGTTCCATTTAAAATGATTTGTTCAGTCATTTAATCATAGTTTACCTAACACCTACTCACAAAGAAAATAGCCTTTGACCGGGTGATGCTCCTGAGACGGCTGAAGGAGGAAGAGTTATTTGTCCTAAAGGAAGTCAAGCAGCACTGGGAAAACCTAAAGAGGGAATCGGAGAATGTGCAAGACCTTGCTTCACATGTGGCACTTGACCTAAGTAGGCAAAGTAGGGGAACTTTTGTTAATATGCACAATTGATGTTGGATCCCTGTAATTGCTATTGTATTTAAGGAATACTTCATTATATTTACCCTACACGTTATGATTGTTGGCTTTAGGGTGGCATTTGAATCAGTCGGAAGCTGGGAACAGAGGTCTCTTCTCCATGCTTCAGAGGAGAGTCAGCAGCCTCAGAAGACACCTGGACTCTGTCAAACTGATATACAGCAAAGCTATGGGCCAAGACACCTCCCTAGATTACCTCCTGGAATAGGACCTAGATGACGTCTATGACAGCATCCACTACAGCTCTGAATACGAGTAATCTATCACAGACTGAACATGTTTGTTTTGGTGGGTGCAGTTTGCACTGGGTGAAAGGTGATTCCATTTGTTTTGGTGGGTGCAGTTTGCACTGGGTGAAAGGTGATTCCATTTGTTTTGGTGGGTGCAGTTTGCACTGGGTGAAAGGTGATTCCATTTGTTTTGGTGGGTGCAGTTTGCACTGGGTGAAAGGTGATTCCATTTGTTTTGGTGGGTGCAGTTTGCACTGCGTGAAAGGTGATTCCATTTGTTTTGGTGGGTGCAGTTTGCACTGGGTGAAAGGTGATTCCATTTGTTTTGCATATGTGCTTTATCTGCCTTCCTAAGGAAAAATAGTTTGAACATATTATGTAAATTAAACTTTTATTTTTTTACTTCCTTGTTGACAATGTGATCATGTGGCACAGATTTGAGAAGGGCGCTCGTCTGTTATTGCTTTTGCCCGGTTACATGACCAGGTCTGATGCACCCCTTTAAATGGCCAATCTGCTGTTGCTACATCCACTTTTGGATTCTTGAAGAATATAATTTATAAATGCCTCGTGAACATAGTTCAACAGCCGTACCCCATGAGAACCTCAGATATAAAAAAAATTCTACTCCAATGTTTGTAAACAAAGTAAATGTAAACATACGCTCTGTAGCAGGTGTCAAATTCATTCTATGGTGAGCCGAGTGTCTGCGGGTTTTCGCTCCCCCCTTGTACTTGATTGATGAATTAAGGTCACTAATTACTAAGGAACTCCCCTCACCTGGTTGTCTAGGTCTTAATTGAAAGGGGAAAACTAAAACCAGCATACACTCGGCTCTCCATGACATGAGATTGGCACCACTGGACTCTAGCCTCGAAACATATGGTTACATTTATCCTGCCCCATCCCTCTTCTTTTTACAGAATCATTGGCGGGGAGAACGAATTATTGTTTCACCTGGTGATTGCCGATTTAAACGCTGTTAAACTGTAATGTACTGTGCTTGTGTGTGCTTATTAGTTTAGTTAGTGAATAACAAAAAAAGGTTATCCTTGTCTTCAAGTAATCATTTGCATCCTGATGGAGCTACATCAGTACATTAGTCATGGGCTTTTAAATCAACGATTCCTTATGTATGTATGAGATGTACAAATGCTTAACTAGTACAGATTACTTTGACCAGTTACGTCTTTACTCTCACTCAAGTAGTTTTCGAGAGGTCTACTTTACTTGTACGTGAGTACAAGAACTGACTCTCATCAGCTGCAGATGAAACAGGTTATTGAATAATAAAGCAGGCACTCGCAATGAATTATCAAAAGTATGGACACAGAATGATTGAAGTAATTATTGTATTTTATTATGCTGACCCAATTATGACCCATTACATATTTTGGGAAGATTAATGCATATCCATTAAGCCGCAAACTTGGAAATGTTCCTATTGAAATGGATTGTCCCTTCCTGAACAGGCCAGTTGCAAGTGACATACTTTTAATGCGACTTTTAGCAACAGCGAAGCATGTTCGCGTTTGTTCTTTTTTTTATTAGATGAAAAAATTGCATTTATGCAGGCAGGTCTGACACAGTGGGAGAATTGTGAACATGCACGTATATCTGTGTTGTCACAGCGTTTGCCACGTCTTCCGTTTGGTCGTTCGGTCAGAGTTTGTTTTGGTTATGTGCGTCCCAATGCGCGTGACGTAATAGACTGCGTTTCTGAATTTTCTGATTACATTTTAAAACTATTCATAAATGATTATTGCGCAATGTTACTTTCGTTTGAATGTCACATACATTGTCACATTATTAAATTATTGATGTAGCTAATAAATTATTATGTTACAGAAAAGTTCTAAACTACAAATTTGGTTGTTTTTTCCTAACCCTAACCGGTTTGTTCTTTATCAATATCTTCGCCAATATCATTCGAATTGATGTGTAGAATGATGTGTACATTCATTAGGACATACATAACGCTGTACTGCATCACCACATGCCAATTCAATGTCTGAGGTAGTGCACTTTTTTAAATGTGTTTTTCGTCATAACTATTTAAGCTTGACATGTGTGATTTTTTTATTTATTTAATTAGGCCCCCTTACTAAATCTTCATGTCAAATAACGTTCGGATATGTTCATCTATTCTTGATTTAAAAATCATCAAAGTTTGGGGAAACGTCAACTGTTGGTGGCGCTACTGAGCACCCCATGGCCACCAGGGGTATGGGATTGCATAAGAATGTCTAATTCATGCAAAGGATTATTTGTGCCGAGCTATAAGAATGAGCTACAAAAAAAACAAAAAAACATATTTTTGGGGATTCTATGACCAGACCTGATCTCTTACAAAGGTTTCCTAGGGGTGTATAAAGGTTCATGGCAGAAAACAAGTGTAAATATAAAAATGCTTATATAAATGTTGTTACATCGATATTGACGCTTCTAGATGTTAAAAAATAGACATTTAACAGTCTATATGTGGCCTTTCAACCCCTATATCCATTACCCACATTGCCTTATAACCGCACCTCTATTGCCATGGTCCTCGGCGCATCATATTCCTGATAAGCAACAATGATGACAATTAATTCTCACTGCCTATTAAAAAAAAGCAGTTGTGGAATGATTTGACTTTCACCTTCAAAACATATTTTCCGCGGACAACTAGACTAGAGACCAAGCAGATAGATGGTCTGCCTCTATGGGCTAAACATGTTGCATGCCAATATTATTCAGGGGTAGGCCTATATCCAACATATTTAATGCAGATAAAGTGATCTATGTAATAGCATTATATATATATATATATATATATATATATATATATATATATATATATATATATATATATATATATATATATATATATATATGTATGTATGTGTGTATGTATGTGTGTGTGTGTGTGTAAGGTATGTTGATATACACGTAGGCCTGTGTATTATAATATATAGCGTGAGCAAGGGTTGCACCTATTCCTTTCAAAGGCTACGCCTAGCCTATAGGCCTATAATAAACTTGGACATGAATTGGAAGTTCAAGGTCAGTCGGTCTCAATGCAACATTCTCATAACTTTTGATGCTTATTTTCTCATTAATGAGACATTCACTAAGTACTAAAGTTGATCAGCCTAATCCACTGCTCATAACTAATATATCAACATTTTACTATATGTGCCTAGGCCTCAGGTCAAAAGTAGTGCACTTTCAAGGGAATAGGGTGGCATTTGGAAAGAAATGATCCAGTACCTTTATCCATTGAACTAACATTCTTCCAGTAGAAAGACAGAAGGAAACAAGTGACCTGTAAGTCTCAGATTTGCATTAATTTGTTCCAAACATAATATTGAAGCTTTAATATATTGGAAAAGGCCCAGGTAAAATGAAGAACTGTGTATGTTAACCTGTGCGCCTTTTCTAATAGTGCGCCGGCGTTTTATTTCAGGACCACGGACAGCTACTGTTAGCTAAGTGCGGCAGAAATGCAAGGCATGCGGTGCGGAGTTCAGAACCACGGCAGCGGAGACTGGAGAGCATCACAGATATGAAGACCACAATATGATTTTTGCCTACTGTAAACATTCACGATATGAATCTATATCAACTGATTGCTTCTGTATGGGGTGCTTTGACTGAAAGACCAACACGTTTGATCTGGAAAAAAATGGACTATTACACTTGCAAATGAACTCTCTTTAGTAAATATAATTGTATCTACTCCATAAGATAATCAGCTATGTGCATTGTGTTATAGAAATAGGCATAGGCTAAAGGTAAAAAATGAACAGTGAAATTAAACGTATATATTTAATAACATAGTAAAATGAATCAATGTAAACATGGATGTCATAAGGTGAATGCACCAATTTGTAAGTCGCTCTGGATAAGAGCGTCTGCTAAATGACTTAAATGTAAATACAGAAATACTAAACTTCTGACTACTTTAATACATATATGAGTGAATTTATCACAATACTTTTGGTCCCCTAAAATGGGGGGCTATGTACAAAACGTACTGTAATTTCTAAACGGTTCACCAGAAAATACACTCAAAGTAAAGCTGATAGTCTGCACTTTAACCTCCTAGTCATTGTATAATTTCAAATAAAAAGTGCTGGAGTACAGATCCAGAACAACAAAATATGTGTTCATTGTTGCAATGCTTTAGTAGCTCACTTTATATGAAGAATATCTAAATGCATATTTGTAGTATCTGGGATCTATATCAGTTTATATTAATTACTGTGCTGTTACTAAGCAGTAATGCATTACGGCAGTGTTACGTTACTACACCTAATAGGAAATGCACATGCGCACTGGAATGCCGCGAACTGTAGAGCACGAGGGGTTTTTGACTAAACGACAACTAACTGTACTCCCATCTCCTGCCTGGTCATTTCTCCACAACACAAATATTACAGTGGCGACGAGAAAGGGAAGAATGTTGCGTGAGTAATGAAACTGAAAATAATTATGTAATTCGTCAGTTATTTTTTATTTTCTTTCGCCAGTAGAGAAGGCTAAGCACTGCTAGCACTGCTAGTACAGTATTCAGGAGCTGCCAAGTAGCAAGACTATTGGAGTCCAGAATAGCGACACTGCCCTCTGGTGGTTGAATAAAAGAAACTGTCATTGGACCCATTGAAATTAGGCGATCTCAGTGGAGAAATATTGTCAAGGGAAAAAAAAGGAAGAAGGGACGTAACACGGTGTGTACATTAATAGAAATGAGTGCAGTGAATGAAGTAATTGCAGAAACTTCTGAAGTGAAGAAGTAGATGAATATTCAGAAAATTAAGGAATATAAGGAAACTGAACAATTAACTGTGAAAATGGCAACCATTGGTCGAGTACCAGAGTTTGAGGCTACAAAAGAGGATTTTGATTCCTATTTGGAACGTTTGGAGCGTTGGCTGGCTGCAAATGAAATCAAAGATGGAAAGAAAATAGACGTATTTCTCAGTGTTTTGGGTCCAACTGAGTATGGATTGCTGAAAGGTCTCATTGAACCAATGAAAGCAGTGGAGTTAAACTATGCAGAACTGACTGAAACTCTTTCAAGGTATTTCAAGCCTAAGCCAATTCTCATTGCAGAACATTTCAGATTTGACCAACGTCACCAGAGTCAAGGGGAAACCGTGGCTGACTACATCCTTGCTTTGAAAAGGCTGGCAAGTACATGTGAGTTTGCACGATTTCTTGATGATGCTCTCCGAGACAAGTTTGTATGTGGTCTCACAGGTGAAGCATATCACAGAAGGCTCCTGTCAGAGAATGACCTGACCTTTAAGAAAGTCTGTGATATAGCACTTGGACTCGAGCTTGCCCACAGGGATACTATTGAGCTATCGGGACATGCAGAATGTCAGAAAGGTGTTCACAAGGTCAGTGATGCACGTGGTGAAAAAAGCTCACAAAAGTCACACTTTTTTCAGTCCCGTCCTCAAGGTTACACAAGAACAAAGCAGCCCACATCTCAGAGGTCTAAGCCAAGTTGCTAGAGATGTGGGGGAGATAATCATCAGCACAGTGAATGTTGATTCCAAAAGGAAAAGTGCCACAATTGTGGAAAGGTTGGACATTTACAGAGAGTGTGTAAAGCCTCGAAACGCACGGCAAGAGCGCACAAAGTGTCAGACGCAGCACAAGACGAGGAAGGTACAACTGAAACAGTATTGGAACTGTTCACAGTATACACGGCTCAACAACTAAAAGATGGTATCTATCTCAACATGGAGTTAGCTGGAAAACCAGTAAAAATGCAGCTGGACACCGGAGCATCTATATCCGTGGTTTCAGAAAGACTCTACAAAGAAAAACTGAAAGAGTGCCCTCTTCAGCCCGCGTCCATCCGCCTTTCTTCATACACTGGTGACACTATTCCTGTGTTAGGGCAGATCCAGGTACCAGTCCGGTATGAGGGGAAGGAGTGGACGCTACCGCTTGTCATTGTTAAAGGAGGAAAATCAGCCTTGCTAGGCAGAAACTGTCTACAAAAGATCAAGTTGAACTGGGGATAAATCTTCAGTCTGAGAAATGACAAACCAGTGAGTCAGGCTACACTCACTAACATGCTGGAGAAGCACAAAGAACTTTTCAAAGATGGCTACGGTGAAATACAAGACTTCACAGCAAAAGTCAGAGTGAAAGAAGGAACCAAGCCTATCTTTCGCAAACCACGTCCAGTTCCCTATGCTCTTAAGGAAGCAGTAGAGAAGGAACTGGACCGCCTACAGAAGAAAACATAATAACGAAAACAGCGAGGAGCGACTGGGCCGCTCCGATTGTTGTAGTCCCTAAGAAAGACAAGACCGTCAGAATGTGCGGTGACTACAAGGTCACAGTAAATCGCTGCATACTACAAGAGGAATATCCACTACCAAACGCTGAAGATCTGTTTGCCACTCTAGCTGGTGGGAAGGTTTTCAGTAAGCTGGACCTGGCATTCGCTTATCAGCAACTGAAGCTGGATCCGGAGTCAGAACAGTATCTGACCATCAATACACACAAGGGGCTATTCAGATTCAATCGCTTGGCCTATGGAATCTGGACAGCTCCAGCGATATTCCAACAAACAATGGATCAGATCTTGGACGGTATAGACCATGTTGTGTGCTTCATGGACGACATCCTCGTGTCAGCACCAACCATTGGAGAGCACCTTGTAGTGCTGGACAAAGTGATGTCAAGACTGGAGAAATACGGAGTGAGAATGAAACACAGCAAATGTGAGTTCCTCCAGGACTCAGTGGAGTATCTCGGATACAAGATTGATGCACAAGGCCTGCACCCAACCAACAGCAAGGTGGACGCAATCGTAAACTCTCCAGCACCCACAAATATCTCAGAGCTGAGGTCATTTTTGGGGCTCCTGAACTATTACTGAAAGTTTGTGGCAAACTTGTCCACATTGTTGCATCCGCTTCACCAACTGCTGCAGGCCAATACAAAGTGGAATTGGTCCCCACAATGCGAAGAAGCATTCAAGACTTGCAAACAGCGTCTGCTAAAGAGCAAGTGGCTTGCCCACTATAACACAGAGATGAAGCTGAGACTCGCGTGTGATGCATCTCCATACGGAGTAGGAGCCGTCATCTCACATGTTCTACCGTCAGGTGAAGAACACCCTATTGCATTTGCATCACGGACTCTGTCACCAAGTGAGAAAAATGATGCTCAAATTGAGAAGGAAGCCCTGAGCATAATATTCGGAGTGAAGAAGTTTCACAAATACCTCTACGGAAGGAAGTTCCAACTGCTGACAGATCACAAGCCTCTGTTGGCCATCCTTGGACCAAAATCAGCTATACCAACCCTTGCTGCACTTCGAATGCAACGTTGGGCTCTGATATTGTTAGCCTACGACTACGAGATTGAGTACAGACGATCCAGTGATCATGCAAATGCCGATGCACTATCAAGACTACCATGCAATAGTGATTCCGACAGTGAAGATGATAGAGCAGTCTTCCAGATCTCTCTCATTGATGTCCTGCCCATATCTGCTTCTGACATAGCAGAGGAAACAAGGAAGGACCCAGTGCTTTCCAAAGTCTTGGACTTAACATTAGGCGGTTGGCCAACCTTCGTAAATGACGATAACCTTCGTCCATTCATTGACAAGAAATACCAGTTGTCCACTGATCAAGGGTGTGTTCTGTGGTGATCAAGGGTGGTGATACCCCACAAATTCCAGAGGAGACTGCTATCTGACCTGCATGAGGGACATCCAGGGATCACTCGAATGAAAGCACTCGCTCGCAGTTATCTGTGGTGGCCTGGACTGGATCAGGACATTCAACAGCATGTAGGCCACTGCTCACCTTGTGAAGCTGTTCGCAACAAGCCTGCTGCTGCACCTCTTCATCCATGGTCCTGGGCTGCTCACCTTGTGAAGCTGTTCACAACAAGCCTGCTGCTGCACCTCTTCATCCATGGTCCTGGGCTGCTACACCTCTTCATCCATGGTCCTGGGCTGCTGCACCTTGGGAACGCATCCATGTGGATTACGCCGAAATTGACAAGCAACATTTCCTTGTTGGCGTCGATGTCCATTCCAAGTGGATGGAAGTGTTCCCTACTCAACTGACCACAGCTGAGAAGACCATCAATCTTCTCAGACACCTGTTTGCATACTTTTGACTAGTCAAGAAGCTCGCATCGGACAATTCCCCCCCGTTCACGTCAAACGATTTTGAAATGTTTGTCAAGAACAACTGAGTAAGGCAAATCCTGTCACCACCTTACCATCCGGCATCAAACGGAGCAGCGGAGAGAGCCGTGCAAACCTTTAAGAAGGCCTGGACTAGACTCAAGGTTCAGTCTGTGCCCATCCACCAAAGGCTTCCCCGGTTCCTGTTTACTTACCGTAACACCCCACACACAGTAACGGAATGTACACCAACTGAACTGTTTCTGAAACGCCAACCACGTACCCGCCTGACATTGTTGAAACCAGACTTGTCAAGCACTGTGGCAAAGCACCAGCTACAGCAGAAGAAAGCTCATGACAGACAATCAGACTGTCAGAGAATTCAAAGAGGAAGAGAGGGTGATGGTACGTGATTTCAGACACCCCAAGCGCCTGTGGAACTCAGGTGTGATCTTGCAACGCAGAGGACCTTTGACTTACCAAGTCCAAATTGCCAGGTCAACGTTCATGTGGATCATCTGCTACGGTCCAACGCCCCAGCAGAGACATGCCGAGAGATCATGAACAATAATGACCCCCAGGACTATTCTCCTGATTGCGGACGTACGGGAGAGACAGAGCCTGACCTTCCACCCGAACCTGGCCCAACACAGGAAGCCCAGGAGGAGCGGAGATATGCTATTCGACAGCGAAGGGCACCTCAAAAGCTTGACCTGTGAGTTGAGCTGGTTAAGGAGGTAACGGACAGTAAAAAAAAAAACTTTAATATGTCCTAGATAAAAGGAAAGAAAAAGGACATTACCTGGGTTAGTTATTAGGACACAAACTCCATCTTCGGGGCAGAATAATCCCCTGGATTTGTGCTGGGCTCTGAAAAGTCTGCTTCAACCCAGTAGTTGAAAAATGTTTAAGAATGCATTGTTCAGATATTGCATTAGTAATTACCTAACATATTTACCTTGTTCTCTGGGAGTTAAACACTATGGGGGAGGAGTGTAGTATCTGGGATCTACATCTGTTTATATTAGTTACTGTGCTGTTACTAAGCAGTAATGCATTACGGCAGTGTTACGTTACTACACCTAATAGGAAATGCACATGCACACTGGAATGCCGCAAACTGTAGAGCACGAGGGGTTTCTGACTAAACGACAACTAACTGTACTCCCATCTCCTGCCTGGTCATTTCTCCACAACACAAATATTACAATATTCTCATGAAACTGATTGAGATCAAATGGTTGGCATGCTGATGCTCCATGCTCCTCACTCTCCCTTCACATGAATCACTAACAATCAGAAATGGTTGGCATTTCTGATTGATAGTGATTCATGTGAAGGGAGAGTGAGGAATACATTTGTGCATGAAGTAGAAGTTAAACTGGAGAAACCTGGTCCTCGGCCTTGATCCAGTCATTGTCCCATTTCTTTCCACTGTAAGACAAGAAAAAAAACATAAAAAGGAATTAAGTGTTTTTAAGCAGAAATAGAAAATAAATAATTCAATATATAATTGTGAGCAAGGGTTGCACCTATTTCTTTCAAAGGATTGTATGACTTTTTGGTTGCACCTAATCTCAGGTTGGTCAAGTGCCTTCTTCTCCTCTCAAATATAATATTTCAACTATATAAAGTACCTTGCAAAAGTATTCATACCCCTTGGATTTCTTCACATTTTATTGTGTTGCAACGTTGGATTGACATTGATCTAATTTAGATTTTTTTGTCAACAAGCAGCTCAAAATGGTGTACTCTAATGTCAAAGTGGAAGAAAATGTAGATGTTTTTATAAAGGCATGCCTAAATTAGTTCACAAGTTAAATTTGGCTTAACAAATCACAATATGTTATATGGACTTAATAGGAATTAACATTATTTTTGAATAGCTACCCATACCTCTGTACCCCATACATAGAACATCTGTAAGGTCCCTCAGTCAGGTATTGAATTTCAAGCACAGATTCAACTTCAAAGAGAAGTTTTTCGAAAGCCTCATGAAGAAGGGTAGGGATTGGTAGATGGGTAACAATAACAAATCAGACATTGAATATCTCGTTAAGCATGATCAAGTTAATAATTATGGTGTGGATTTTGTATTAAACCACCCAGACACATCAAAGATAGTCGTCCTTCTGAACTGAGCTGCAGGACATGAATGCAACTGCAGGGGTGTTACCATGAGGCCATTGGTGATTTTACAGTTACAGGCTGTCATGGTAAAAGAAACTGAGGATGGATCAACATCATTGTATCAACGCCACAATAATGACTTTAATTACAGTGAAAAGAAGAATACATATTTACAGATTTAAAAAAAGTCTAATCATCCATCTTTTATGCAACAAGGCACTGAAGTTAATACTGAAAAAAACTGCAAAGGAATATACTTTTTGGCCTAAATGCAAAGCCTGTTTTCCACCAGACACCGGGAGAGGAATTCACCTTTCAGCAGGGCAATAACCTACAACACAATGACAAATCTATAGTGAATGTTCCTGACTTGCCAAGTTAAAGTTTGGATTTAAATCTGATTGGAAATAAATTGTTGTCTAGTCATGATCCCAAACATATTGACAGAGTTTGAAGAATTATGAAAAGAATAATGTACTAATTTTGCACAATCCTAGTGCGTTAAGCTCTAAAAGACTTACCCAGGAAGACACAGATGTAATCACTGTCAAATGAGTTTCCAAGGGGTATGATTACTTTAGCAAGGCACTGTAACGTCCAATACCAAGGTACAGCCAAAACCATCTGTATTTAGGGAGTGAAGCTAAAATGTGAAATTTGGATCCATACTCCAGAATTTAGTATTTTAAATAAAAGGTTTCATGTAGTATAACTTTAATACGCTTTAAAACTTCTTACGGATCATTGGGGCACTACTGTCCCACCTGGCCAACATTTGGTGAAATTGCAGAGCGCCAAATTCAAATGACAGAAATCGTCATGTTAAACATTCATGAAAATTCAAGTGTCATATATCAGTTAAAAGCTTAACTTCTTGTTAATCCAGCCGAGTTGTCAGATTTCAAAAAGGCTTTACAGCGAAAGCACACAATGCAATTATCTGCACCCAAAAGCATTACATATATTTTCCAACCAAGCAGATGCGTCACAAAAGTCAGAAATAGCGATTAAAATAAATCACTTACCTTTGAAGATTTTCATCTGGTTGCAATCACAAGGATCCCAGCTACATAACAAATGGTCCTTTTGTTCGATAAAGTCCTTCTTTAGATCCCCAAAAAGTATGTTTCAATGGTGTGCTAGACTCAGTAATCCACCGGTTTCCCTCGTTCAAAATACATACAAATGAATCCCGTAAGTTACCAATAAACTTGTTTAAAACATATCAAACAACGTTCCTAATCAATCCTCAGGTACGTTATTGTGTAAATAAATGATCAAATTTAAGACGGAAAATCCTGGAGACCATTACCGGAGATAAATAACGAAGTACGCACATTCACCGAAATGCTCTACGAACACTACAGCCAAAATGGGAGCCACTTAGAAAAACTACAAATTTTAGCTAATTTTTCAAAAAACAAGCCTGAAATTCTTTCTAAAGACTGTTGACATCTAGTGGAAGCCGTAGGACCTGCAATCTGGAGCACTTGCTTTTATATTCCCATTCCCAGCCATTGTAATCAGAGGTGAGCTGAAAAAAAGAATTCTGGATGGATTGTCCTCGGGTTTTCGCCTGCCATATTAGTTCTGTTATACTTACAGACATCATTTCAATACATATATATATATATATGACCCCTTTTTCTCCCCATTTTCGTGGTATCCAATTGTTTTAGTAGCTACTATCTTGTCTCATTGCTACAACTCCTGTAAGGGCTTGGGAGAGACAAAGGTTGAAAGTTGAAAGTCATGCGTCCTCCGATACACAACCCAACCAAGCCGCACTGCTTCTTTACACTGGCAACCTGGGTTAGCGCGCACTGCGCCTGGCCCGCCACAGGCGATCCCTACCGGCCAAGCCCTACCTAACCTGGACAACGCTAGCCCAACCTGTTTAACATGTAATAAATGTATTATGAAGAACATTTTGTAATTTAGACTCAACGAAATATGAAGAACATCGTGTACTGTTGCCTACACGAAGAAAAGGGCCTTTCTGATTACAAGTGAACCACTATCCCAAAGTATCAAGCGAAATCAAGCACAGAAAACAACATTGGCATTAATAAATATGTGTATTTTCTCAAAATGTCTGTTCAGCAAGTCTAAAACAGTACATACAACGACACATTTTAAAACATGGTTAATTAAACAAAGACAACATTTTCTATATTCATAACGTTGAATTAGCCATAAAGAAGACCACAATTGAATATAGACTGTCACGTCTATATGGTTGTTGCAATGGCTTGTGTGGAGCCTACTGGTTAAAGTTGTGTCTTTTTTGCACGAATTAAGAAGCACATAAATTCGTGTCTTTTCTCACGAATTAAGCCACACAAAAAACACACACACAAACGCACAAAAATGCACGAAATTTAAACGCACGAAAGTTGCTGAAATGCATTATGTACGTATGTGCACGAATTGAATGTGAGACTGTGTTGCTTGTTTTTATCGTGGAGAAATCGGATGGAACATCCAACAAAATCGTGTTCAATTTCCCATTTGCTCAAATAGATCCTAAATATGTACAGATTTCTCTGGGTTTACGTGTTTTCCAGTGTCTTGGTGGGAGTGTTGCCGTTTGTTTGCTAGCGAGTGTGGCCTTCTGTGAAAACCGTGTGTTAGGCTTGAATACGTTTTTAGCGTGTGTCGACATTCCAATAACGCCACTTTAGCGAGATGTTTCAAAATGTAAATGATATTTATATTAAACTGTACTTCAAGTCAATATATTAAGACAAAAATGAAAGCGTATGCCGTTGAATTGCAATATTTGCATGCCGGTAGGAGCTCTCTAAAATGCTGCCATCTTTCTTGGCGGTCCTACGTGCTCATGTTGTTGTTTTTTAATACATTTGCAAACATTTCTTAAAACCTGTTTTTGATTTCTCATTATGGGGTATTGTGTGTAGATTTATGAAGGAATAAACGATTGAATAAATGTTAAAATAAATCTGTAACGTAACAAAATGTGGAAAATGTAAAGGGGTCTGAATTATTTTCGAATGCACTGTAAATCACAAGACAATGTGAGCAGTGGCTTCATGCACCGCAAAACTCTGAGGGGACACAGAGTAAGTGAGGGTGGCTGTGGGGTGGGCCCTAAATTGAATAATTTTGACAATCTTGCTTCTCTAACTTGATTGATAGTCTGAAATGGCTTATTGGTAGATAGTTATGAGTTTGGGAGATTCGGAACCCATCTGAGCTAGCTAAAGCCAACGTCATACCATTGCTAAATGGCTGGTAGCATTACAGAGAAATTATTATTATTATTACGTTTTTTAAGAGGACAAATCTGAGGGGGTACATGCCCCTGTGCCCCCTATGGGTATGGCCCCACTGAATGTGAGACAACGAAAATGAAAACAAAACACCTCAGTATGCGTTTCATTTAGGTTTATTGTCAGTGTGTCAATATCGGAAGGACATTACGTTTGAGAAACATGGATGAACGTCTAATTCTGATGTAAAACTGTGAGAGCTTGAAGCTCGGATGACAGTTTAGCAGCTGAACTCCGGTTTAGCGGTACTTCTCCGCCAGGGCCAGAGCCAGTTGCTGCAGGAACTTGTCCACGGACAAATGGATCTCGGGGGTGAATTCGGCGGGGAAGTAGGCGGCAATGACCACAATCAGGTTGTGAGCCAGGATCTGCAAAGGAAAATGGAAATGGATTATTTCACCTTCACACAGATACAAACTTAGATTTTTCTAAGTGGTTTTTTTGTGTGTCTTTTTCTCCTACCTTGAAGTTGGTGGGGTCCACCCTCAGCTTGGTGGCGTGCAGTTCACTGAGCTTGGTCAAGAAACCAAAAAGGTCGTCCAAGTTGCCAACACAGTCATCGATCTGATTCATGATGGTGATGCCGTGCTTCTTCACTGGAGCGGAACCGGGGGCAACGGAAGCCCAGTGGGAGAAGTATGCCTTGGTCTGGGGGTAGACTACGAGCATCCTGTCGTGGACATTAGAAATCAGGTGAGCCAAAAATCATTTGAAATAATAATTCACACGGTCGGGGATCCCGTCCATATTTTTGCTGAGATAGGAAAAGCTTTCATAGCTTCCATATAATTGACTGAGAAGTTGTGTTAATAAGTTGAATACATGTACCTAGCCTATAATTGATCATACATCGTTATGTAATTACCTGGAAAGAGCCTGTTCTCCAATCTCATCGGATTTAGGGAGGATCTTGCCCCAGATGGCCTTCACGTTAGCTTTGTCCTTGGCTGAGAGACTCATAGCTGCGTCTTGTCCGTTTATCCACTTAGATGAAGATGCTGAGAAAAGAAGCGTGTGAGCGTAGACTTCTCAGAGGCTGTTTTTATCGAGGCATGAAAGAAGGCACACCCCGATATTATCTCGGCTCCTCCTCTCATTGGGCATTTTTCCAAGACATGATTCATGTTTTTTTTGTATATGTTATGGAACTGAGCCAATTCGTGTAATGCCCCAAGTATGACAATTGCACAAAATCGATTTCGTTTGTAAAAATGCTGTCATAACATTGCATGTATTTATTTAATATAGATTGAATAACAACGTGTTTTTGAAACACTTGATACGTCAATATTTTCTTTACAGTTAAGATTTAGTCGTACGTTCTAATATTGCCTATACTCATTGATGAGTTTAGGCTATGTGATTCTGTACACAAGGCAGTGTGTGGAGTAGTGGACTGCATGTAGTTCAACGAGTAAGGAAACTACATTTCGTAGTAGCTTGGTGGGAGTTGAACTACATTGAAATCTAGTTAGGGTTTTCAGTAGTTAACTACCCCCCCCCCCATGTAGCAGCTAACTACCGGAATTACACACTATTTATTTTGCTAAATAAAATAAAATATGGATGAAATATGCAATCATTTACTTTTAGGGGGCATTAGACCTGTCTAATTCTGACTTGAAACATCGTTTTTGTGTTAATAGACTAAAATACACACTGTCAACCTTTTACCCCAAAGTTCTCTGACAATTTTTACTCTATTACATTTCAGATTTACATATGATCATTTTTTACGAAGTTGTTTGGCTAGTAAACTTCTTTGCCATAGTCACTTTATATTTTTCTTAGTGTAGCTTAATTTCTTCCAGTGTAAAATAATTGCTAATTTGGTAAATTATATTTCCAGAGTAGCTTCCCCAACACTGACAAATATTTGCAACGTGATTGGATTGGCAACTAGCAACCAAATCAAGACGTGTTGGCTTATATCCAATTTGGCCGATGTAGTCAATATTCACAGTTAATATGAGACATATTATAGACCTGATAATCGGAACGGTTTTGCTTTGGTTGCAAAGCGTAGCCTAGGCCTATCACTAAACATTGTAACAATATATAGGCTACGTGCATTGTATTTCAGTGGAGTTAAACAAAAAGCTGTAGTTTCATTGAATGAAATAGGCCAATATCCACATTGAATAGTGTCCAGTGAGAACGTATCAATTCCCCGGATGAAAGCCTATAAAACGACTTGTCACCAACTGACATTTAGAATAATCATTCAAAAAGACCAGATATATGGAACTTTCAAATGGGTGGGACCGTCTGAATATGAAGATAAAACACATTTTGAGTCATGCTCTTTTTAAAATATTTTACTCCCTATCTAGGCTTTAAAAAAAGACACCCTAAATAAACACTTACATCAATAATTATAATTTTATAACGATAATATTGCAATTCAATGTGAATATTACAACGATAAATTAAAAGAGAATGTTGTGCTAAATAAGGTTCTATCCTGAGAGAATTGGCATTAAAGTTTCCGAACCTACATTGGTTTGAGTGGTGTCAGATATTATTTTGAACTTAACAATATGAATTGGCGTATTTTAGTATGCAGTATGTAGAGAACATTGAACAGAACAAGGCTATGTCAATAACTACATTTGGAAAAAAATGCCGATGGAGGCTAATCATGACTTGTTTATTCCATCCATAATCATTTGAATTTGGCAACGCCTAAATGACCAAGCATTATCTTTAAAGGTGGGATGAAGTTGGCTCAATGCCGATATGTGCCACACTCGATGACCTTGCCCCCTCAAGATATTCATCCAATCATTTTCTGTGTTCTGTTCAGGGCGGAGATACTGAACATCAATAAATTGGACGTCGCCAGAGACAAAAAGCTCAGGAGTCCCTTGTATAACATTTTGCAAGTACCAACGGAAATCAACAAACAAACGTCAACATGGTCGACTGGACAGATGCTGAGCGCAGTGCCATCGTAGGCCTGTGGGGAAAGATCAGCGTGGATGAGATCGGACCCCAGGCCCTGGCCAGGTACATTCTTATAATATTTATGTAGATATCATTAAATAATAACACGATAATAGTCTACCTAGACTATTTAGCACTAAGTGCGTAGTAGGAAATCGCGGTGTTCACCTTTGGTGCGATACAGACCATATTGATTGTGAAGTATAATTTTAATGGCAACCTGTTTTATTTATTTTTAGACTTCTGATCGTGTCTCCATGGACTCAGAGACACTTCAGCACCTTCGGCAACCTGTCCACACCCGCTGCCATCATGGGTAACCCCGCCGTTGCCAAGCACGGAAAGACCGTGATGCACGGACTGGACAGAGCTGTGCAGAACCTGGATGACATCAAGAACACCTATGCTGCACTGAGTGTAATGCACTCCGAGAAACTGCACGTGGATCCCGACAACTTCAGGGTGAATATTGCACATTAGCAAACTGAAACAAAATACATAAATAATTAGTCTTATGAATTTAATAGCGTTATGAGCCGATGTAAATCTTATTCCAATATTACATTCTCCATCTGGTTCCTTCTCCACAGCTCCTTGCCGACTGCATCACCGTGTGCGTGGCCGCCAAGCTCGGTCCCGCCGTTTTCAGTGCTGATATTCAGGAAGCCTTCCAGAAGTTCCTGGCTGTCGTTGTGTCCGCTCTTGGCAGACAGTACCACTAGAGCATCACTCGACAGCATCAATATGGAAGAGAGATGACACTCCAACTCCAGTCTGTTAGGCTGGAAGCTGTGTCATAGCTACGCATATTGCAAATAATAAAATACACATAAAAGCATTTATCGTTTTGAAGTATTGTTTTTTAAAATGGAAAACGCTCTCCTGCAATTGTACTGATGGCAAATGGGTTCTAGTTAGGCCTTCAGTGGATTCAAATAAGCGATGCCTAGCCTACACATTTTCAAGTTTGAAAAATAAATGATTTCCTAAAACCTGGACAGACGATCACGTTTTACATTTAGCAGACGCTCTTATCCAGAGAGTCTGCTGAATTAGATCTTTCGGTTAACAACACTCTTAACCACTAGGCTACCTGCCGACCATTACATAATGTTTGCTACTTGTAATATGATTATTACAATATAGTATATTTAAATATGCATTTTCTTTGTTTTAGATATTTAAATATGTATTTCCTTAGAATGACTGCAATCCACTGTCAACAAATGCTTTTACCATTTTTGGACCTAAGAACTAATTTCTCAATCTTTTTAGCAACATTTTAAACGTCATACCACAGTCATGTGAAATTGTTTTCAACACATTAATGAGTAGCCTAACACAATCCGTTCAAAATATGATTTTGGATCCTTGCCCTCGCCATCACTGGATTTATCCACAGCAATGTGACAGATCGCGCCGTCTTGCAAAACGAGGGCAACTGATGTCGAGCTTTATTCAAACAAATCCGATAAAATACAACATAGAGCTGCAAGTATGATTGCGGCCTCCGGAGTGGCGCAGCGGTCAATTGCACAACAGCGCAGTGCTAGAGGCGAGGCGAAGGTCGAGAGCCATGCGAACTCAGATCTGTAGTATGGAAGTTGCAGCGATAGGACAAGACTGCTACTACCAATTGGATATAAAGGAATTGGAGGGTAAAAAAGGCCTATATATATTATTTATTGCATCAATTCATTGTCCATCAACTCCTGTCTGAACCCTATGTCACAGCCACTAACAACTAACAACCCATATGCCTGGAATCCTTACATCATAAAGCAACATGATATAGTGAGTGGTCTCGTCGCTGTAGCACATTCAGACATTGATTGATGGACAGCAATCTTAAATAATTCATATATTTCAAACGAAAACCACTTTCTGTTTCTCATAGATGGACCAGATTAAAATGCGATGAAAGGCGAATTCCTAATTAGTTCAGGAAGAGTTCTGTGAGACATTCACAGTAATGGGGGAAGACATTTGGATCAAGAGAGACCTTTAGAAAATATGCACTTTTTCTCCAACAGTGTATATACAAATATGTATTTTACAGTTATAAGGAAGGTGAAATCTCATAGTTAGTCATTTTATAATTTGATTCTACTATATTTAGAAAGCATGTACGTAATTTGAAGTCTTATTCATACAGTTTTGTTGAATAGGAAATACATCATCTAAATATTTAATGTATTCATATTTGTATCATATTTGCACTGTGTACCTGAGCTTGTGTCCTCAAAAGTGACTACACCTCAGCAATTTATAACTATTTTTTTACCAGAAAGTGGAGATTTTAACATTTCTTGGAGTGCAGCATTACTATTGTTTATAGCCCTCTAATGATAAATCATTATTTTTGTGGATGATGTAGATTACATTTTAGATTACATTTAGTTACATTTAAGAGTTTTTAAAAATGTTTGCATTTGAAACATTATTCTAGAATATTCAGATTATGTATTACATACTATAATAAAGTGGTATTTATCCCAACAATGTGATTTGCATATGTGAATGTTCAACCTTAACATGTGATAACTACACAACAGAACAGATTAACAAGAATGACATTAACTGTTATGGTGGATAAAAATAATTATCTGAAAGCCACATCCCTAAACTACATCTCCAATCTTCTGATCTGACACACTGGGTAATTTAAGCAATAAGGCCTGAGGAGGTGTGGTATATGGCCAATATACAGTTGAAGTTCGACGTTTACATACACTTTAGCCAATTACATTTAAACTCAGTTTTCACAATTCGTGACGTTTAATCGTAGTAAAAATGCCCTGTTTTAGGTCAGATAGGATCCCCACTGTCACGCCCTGACCTTAGAGATCCATATTATTCTCTAAGTTTGTTTAGGTCAGGGTGTGACTCGGGTGGGATTTATATGTTTTCTATTTCTTTGTTTTTGGCAGAGTGTGGTTCCCAATCGGAGGCAGCTGTCTATCGTTGTCTCTGATTGTGGATCACATATAAGTTGTCATTTTCCTTTTGAGGTTTGGTGGGATATTGTTTTCTGTTTAGTGTCTGTACCTGACAGAACTGTGCGCTTTTGTTTTCACTTTGGTTATTTTGTTTGAGTGTTTTTTGAAAATAAAATATCATGAACCCTTTCCACGCTGCGCTTTGGTCCACTCCTTTCGACGAGAGACGTTACAACCACTTTATTTTTTATAAAGTCTTCATTCCTTTGTCATTCCATTTTTTTTATGTGTGAATCTACTGTATTTAGTCTGTTGTATTGCTAACATTCAAATATGAGCTTGATGGTGAAATATGGTGGAATAAGGACACAAAAACAGAACATAACTTAATTCATTGCCCGTTTATTTTATTGTGATAACAACAGCGCAGGAACTGAACTACAATTTATCTGTATTTGTCAGCCAGGGCAGCGGACAAAGCTGCAAGGAATTTATCCACAGCAATGTGCACTTCGGGAGTGAAATCCCCAGGGAAGTGAATAGCCAGGGTCACAAGGATGTTGTGGGACAGAATCTGAAAAGTAGATTTTAAAAGTTAATATTGACGAATTAAGCCAGCAACAGACTTAGAGTTGAAGTCGAGAGTGATAAATATAAAGATAATAAGTTATCTGGGCGCCAACCTTGAAATTGCCAGGGTCAACGCGCAGCTTGAAGGCGTGCAAATCGCTGAGAGCACTCAGTCCTCCGACGAGGTCGTCGATCACTCCGACAGCATTACCAATTGCACCCATGATGGTGCTTCCATGCTTCTTGACTGGGGCAGAGCCGGGGCTCAGGTCTGCCCAGTGGGAGAAGTAGGTCTTAGTCTGGGGGTAGGCGGTCAGCATCCTGCAAATGAGTTTGCAAGTAAGTAAGTAAGCATTATGCGTATCTTACTCTTACATTTACATTTACATTTAAGTCATTTAGCAGACGCTCTTATCCAGAGCGACTTACAGACATCGTCTGTCTACAATGTAATGCAAGTAGTTGACTTATTGTATGTTAAAATGCTTATTCGGGGTAGGCACATAGGCCGCTGTCAGCGGGTTAAACACAACCATTCTCATCATTCTTCCATTAAGAAGGCTTACCTTCCCAAAGCCTCAGCGCCGACGACATCTGCCTTTCCACTAATCTTGCCCCAGAAGGCCTTGACCACAGATTTGTCTTTTGCTGTCAGACTCATTTTGCTCCTTTTTGATTGACGTGTATTAGATCTACAAGAATATAACCTAACAAGATGACTGCCTATACAACTAGGTCCCTTTATATTACCATAGAGCGGCAGACACGCCCAGCTAGGGGACACTCCCCGTACAATGCAACCATCTGTCAAAATCCAAGAGTAAGAAAAGTTATCTTGGCTTTTATCAAATGTTAAGTTAGAATTTCTATACTAGGCCCTCCCACAAGTTGTCAGAGGGCTATGTTTGTAATAATATACATCATTAACGTTTTTCTGATTTTTCTTTTCCTATGTTGTCGTCTTCTGACTGTACTGTGAAACAATGTATGGAAATAAATTGTACCTGTCAACAATTTTACAATTTGTTTGATTGATAAATATAATAATACATAATAATGATTATTTATTTATTTGCATAAACGAAATATGTCTGTATAATCAATCATATATTTCCAATAGGCTAATTCTAAAGCTGCTTCTGGCAAAATATCAAAATATTTAATTGCTAGCTAATTAGCTATTTAAAATTACGATGCACCTTAGTAAATTAAATTGTACAAATCAAAACCACCTTCAAGACCTGCATTCAATTAGAAAATATTTATTCAAGGTGACATATTTGACATTTGTTCGATATGATCCCCAATGAAAAGGTTGATTAGACTTTGAATGATGATCGGGGAAAAAGTCAGAGGTCATGCGAGGACATGGGTACACACCTATCTTCAAATAATACAGGACATTCCTGCTTATCATATGTAATGTCTTGAAATTAATCACTTAAAATGGGCGGAACGGTCTGAATCCCCCGATAAAAAAGGAAGGCATAATATTGTCGTAGATAAGGAACTGTTTTTAACAGATAAATTATTGGATTTTGAAACTGAATTCTCAATAACATCAGGTATAAGAGCTGAAGCGCTCATTAAACACTTGGCCAATACTGATCTTTACCAGAGCCAATCACATGCGCCGCCTCCAGTGGGCGGAGAACACTCATAAATATAAGTTGCATGCAGCGTCTCCCTACATAATACATTAATTGTTCAATCTTGTTGCAAAACCGGAAAACAAACACTGACAACATGGCTGACTGGACAGACGCCGAGAAGAGCACCATCAGTGCTGTCTGGGGCAAAGTAGATATCAATGAGGTCGGACCACTGGCTCTGGGAAGGTAGGTTATGGCTTCAGCCTCATTCAAATATATCATCTAACATTGTTTATAGTGGAGATCATGAGTAATTATAACAATATTATACTTGTCCTGTTATCTTATTAATATTGAGTTGATATTAAGTTTGAATGGAGCATATTAGAGTATTAACTAGGCATATAATTTAAATACATTTGAAAATAATCCACATACTTCTGTGTTCATGCAATGACAGAGTCCTGATCGTCTACCCCTGGACTCAGCGTTATTTCGGCTCTTTCGGAGATGTGTCCACTGCCGCAGCAATCATGGGCAACCCCAAAGTTGCTGCTCACGGCAAGGTCGTGTGTGGAGCTCTGGATAAAGCTGTGAAGAACATGGGCAACATCTTGGCCACATACAAGTCACTGAGCGAGACCCACGCCAACAAACTCTTCGTCGACCCTGAAAATTTCAGGGTAGGCCTTTTGTTTTAGGCTACACGTATAACATTCAGAACAATACGTCTAATTACAAAGGTAAAACAAAAACGGCAGTCTTGTTTAACATCTTCCTCCTTTGTCTTCTGTCCACAGGTGTTGGCTGACGTCCTCACAATTGTCATTGCCGCCAAATTCGGAGCCGCTTTCACTCCTGAAATCCAGGCAACCTGGCAGAAGTTCATGAAAGTGGTTGTCGCAGCCATGGGCAGTCGGTACTTCTAAATGCACCCCAGACAAGTGATTGTGTTCTGACATCCCTGCCTGAGTGAAAATAAAGTCATCGAAACAACCTTCTGTATTCATATTTGTACAAACAACATTAGGGTTAGGATTGGGGGTAGCAATTTTGGGGGAAAGTTCCACCACAAAACCCATAACATCAATAATTAGGCAATATGGAGATGGGCATTGACCGATGGGGAACGGATTGTTTAGGGTCATGGACTATTGTGTTAATGAAGGGCGGCTGCACTGTAAACCCTTATTAGTTATCATTACTCTACAGTGTTGTGGAAACCCGCTGCACTAGGATTCTAGAGTACAGTTACTTACAACGTTACAGCTGGTTTTACTCAAACTATAAAGTGTTTCATGATCCCAAATGGGCCACAATTTAAAGTTGATTAAACACAAAAGTTTTAGTAAGTAGAGAAATATTTTAAGTACATTGTACTCAACATAGTTTGCTAATGAAGTAGATTAGTAGTGTAACACACACTTAATCATTTTTGTCCACTAATGGTAATTTCAGAGTTACCTAAACATAGTAGTTTGAGCTAGATCTACTAAATATTTGGAGTCTGGGCAACATGTTGAAGTATATTTTTTTGAGTACAGAATACTTAAAATATGTCTGTCCATTAACTTGCTTTTACTCCCTACAACAACTTTAGTTGTAAAGTTCTGTTTGTACTCAAAACATTAAAGCCATAACAACTTGTCACTTAACTTGGTTCTATCATGTCACTGTGAATTTAATTGTTTAAGTATCCAAACGGTGTAACTTTTGCACAACTTACTTACAATTCCAAGTAATATTACTATTTTATATGTTAATTCCACTTGATTAATAACCTAAATAATTCATGTATCACTGTAATTAATTACTTTAGTTACTCTAGTATTTGGAGTGCATTCAACAAATACCGAATCAACATGTTCAAGTTTTCATGCAACTTTTGAGGAAATTAAACATAAGACAGTAAAAAAAATAATGCTATCACATTTTAGTCCTGTGTAACTTTATATTTTTTGTTAAGTAACTCAAATAATTTGTGGAAACCCGCTGCACTTCAACATTTTAAGTCAAAAACGACTCTTAAAATCCAAGTTCTTTCTTTCAGTCAACTAGTCCAAAGCAAGTTAGCTTTACAACAGTTTATTTTATTTTATTTGAAACACTGCGGCTTCAGAAACACACATATCTAATTACATGAACGCACCAAACATGATTAATCTATTTTAGCATCCATCAATAGATGAATGCCATTTCTGTTCAGCATGACTCATTTTAAAAGAACTTTTAAAAGACTATGATAACAAACCTCCAACTTTCAATCAATTCAATATTGTGTAACACTGCAACATTCCCCATCAACTTAACTATTAAAACATAAGCACAGTATAATGACCCTTTTTTCTCTAATTAACACTTTCAATTGATGTGGTAGCTTCCATTCAATTAAAGTTGTGCTGGAGGTTTTAAAATTAAAATAATGAGGTAGTGATGTGCCGACATCAATTTCAGTCTAACAACTTGACTACATTCAACTGTTTAAAATGAAAATTAATGTTGACAATTTACATTTCTTCCTCCACGACAATTTTCACTCCATTATGTTTACAAAACAATGTAATACTTGCAGATTATAAAATGTACTTATGCACGCAATGTTTCGGTCCTAAACCTTCATTCCTGACTAAGGTGTTACGCCGAATCATTAAACTGAAATATAAACGTTCTAAATGCAAGTAGACAGTGTGTGCGAACGTTGTTTCCCAACGTTCGTATATGTACGGATCAACAACACTACACAGATATGCAAACGACCACTCCTTACAACTCCATGAAGATTCCCTATCCATTTTCATCCTCTGGGACCACGGTCATTTTTTATATGATGACGTCAGCAATGTGAGATTTGTGGCCATTGCCTCTGAAGCTTCCGATATAAAAGGATTTGTAAGGTATCTTCACAATGCCAATGTTCAGTTTTCCCAAACAGTAACACTTTCAATGAAACTCTACACTAACTGAAGTCAAGTTACTCTTGTATCTGTGTACATGTTAAGATTAAAGGCCAATAGTATTGCATGACTTTCTCATTTTTGTGATCGGTTTGACTAAAGGCACAGATCAAATCAAATGCAGGCAGACTTTTTAGTTGCCCACAAAACATTTAATCATCTTCAGTTGTTTTTAAACATTTTTTATCCCTAAATCTCTTTTCCTTATAGGATAAAGTAGCTATTTACAATTGTTTAGCGCCATAAATGCTTTTGGTATTGGTACTTTGCAGTTGGTTTTCAAAGCAAGGACCTTTGGCTTCATTCTGTCTCCATCCAAGTTTAACAACACTTTTTGTATAAACCAAAAAGTGTTCTTCGTGCAATTCAGGTATCCATGTAGGAGTGAGTACATAAGGCTGTACAAACATACAAAATCAAATCAAATTTTATTTGGCACATACACATGGTTAGCAGATGTTAATGCGAGTGTAGCGAAATGCTTGTGCTTCTAGTTCCGACAATGCAGTGATATCCAACGAGTAATCTAACCTAACAATTCTACAACTACTACCTAGTGTAACAGATGTGAAATGGCTAGCTAGTTAGCGGTGTTCGCGCTAAATAGCGTTTCAATCGGTGACGTCGCTTACTCTGAGACCTTGAAGTAGTAGTTCCCCTTGTTCTGCAAGGGCCGCGGCTTTTGTGGAGCGATGGGTAACGATGCTTCGAGGGTGACTGTTGTTGATGTGTGCAGAGGGTCCCTGATTCGCCCGGGTATGGGCGAGGGGACGGTCTAAAGTTATACTGTTACACTTATACACACACAAGTGTAAAGGGATAAAAATTATGTACATAAAGATATATGAATGAGTGATTGTACAGAACGGCATAGACAAGATGCAGTAGTTGGTATAGAGTAGAGTATATACAGATGAGTAATGTAGGGTATATAAACATAAAGTGGCTAGTGATACATGTATTACATAAAGATGGCAAGATGCAGTAGATGATATAGAGTACAGTATATACATATGAGATGAGTAATGTAGGGTATGTAAACATTATATTAAGTGGCATTGCTAAAGTGGCTATTGATACATTTTTACATCAATTCCCATCAATTTCCAATTTTACAAGTGCGTCAGGCCAGCACTGGAAATCCTTCATAACCACATTCTCAAGGACCACGGAGACTCTTCCTGGATGGAACAACCTCGCACACAGCAGCTACATCTCCATCGTCATCAATGACTGAGATGATGGCTGCTGGTCTCTTGATGGCTGCAGGGTCTTGGGATGTTCCCCCATGAGAAAGAACATGAAAATGTAATGATCATGTCACAATAAACTCTTATGAAGACACACAAGTAGTTTCTCCCCTCCTTTATTTTGGGTCAAAGAATATTTGAACAACCTCGCACACAAACAATCCACCATGCAAGTTATGAACATATTGACTTACCTCTCTTATCCTACCTCATTTGCACATGCTGTATATATAGATTTTTCTACTGTACTATTGATTGTATGTTTGTTTATTCCATGTGCAACCCTGTGTTGTTGTATGTGTCAAACTGCTTTGCTTTATCTTGGCCAGGTCGCAGTTGCAAATGAAAACTTGTTCTCAACTGGCCTACCTGGTTAAATAAAGGTGAAATTAAATTTAAACATTTAAAAGTCATCCTCTTGGAGTATTGCTGGAAGACATCTGAGGACAACAGTTCATCTGTGTTCACATCACGTGGTTGCTACAGAGAAACATTACAAACATGCACTATAGATTTGTGTAAGGGTATCACTGATCTTAAAATGTAACATTTCAATCAATTAATTTGCTTTACATTTTGCTTACTGATTCAATTTTTATGCCTGTGTAACGATCTGGGTGTAGTGGGTGCGAGGTTAGGCGCAGGAAGCAGAGAGTTCAGGGTAGTGCTATTTAATGCACAAACAGCGAACATAAGCCACCCCACGACACACAAAACAAATGCCCCAAACACGGGGACTTAAACAGTACGGCCAAAACCCACGAAATGGGAAACACGTTAACCTCAAACGTGCACACTAGTCACACAAACAATCCCGCACAAAGAGCAGGCGGGCCTACTGGTTAACATAGCCCGACTAATCAGCCTAAACACAAAACAGGTGAAACCAATAAACAGAAAGGGGGAAAAGGATCAGTGGCAGCTAGTAGGCCGGTGACGACGATCGCCGAGTGCCACCCGAACAGGAAGGGGAGCCACCTTCGGTAGGAGTCGTGACAACCTGGCTGTACAAATTCAGAATGGCAGCCATCTTCTGTCCATTTCTTCCCGTCTTTCCCTGCTTCTCTGGATAGGTCTAGCAAGCGTTCCTAATCGCAGGCTTAACGTTAACTCTCAAAAGCAATTAAATTAACACATTAGCCAAAACACTATTTACATTGTCTCCATTGCTCTGTGGTAGAGTAAGTCATGACATAAACTAGAGGCGTCTCTGTTCTGCAAACTAACGTTAGCTCGGCTAGCTAATCGCGGGCACTAGAAAAGTCTGCAGCACCCGGCCTCCCCCTGCTAGAATCCGAAGTCAAATGTCTGCTGTTTGCTGATGATCTGGTGCTTCTGTCACCAACCAAGGAGGGCCTACAGCAGCACCTAGATCTTATGCACAGATTCTGTCAGACCTGGGCCCTGACAGTAAATCTCAGTAAGACCAAAATAATGGTGTTCCAAAAAAGGTCCAGTCACCAGGACCACAAATACAAATTCCATCTAGACACTGTTGCCCTAGAGCACACAAAAAACTATACATACCTTGGCCTAAACATCAGCGCCACAGGTAACTTCCACAAAGCTGTGAACGATCTGAGAGACAAGGCAAGAAGGGCATTCTATGCCATCAAAAGAAACATAAATTTCAACATACCAATTAGGATTTGGCTAAAAATACTTGAATCAGTCATAGAGCCCATTGCCCTTTATGGTTGTGAGGTCTGGGGTCCGCTCACCAACCAAGACTTCACAAAATGGGACAAACACCAAATTGAGACTCTGCACGCAGAAATCTGCAAAAATATCCTCCGTGTACAACGTAAAACACCAAATAATGCATGCAGAGCAGAATTAGGCCGATACCCATTAATTATCAAAATCCAGAAAAGAGCCGTTAAATTCTACAACCACCTAAAAGGAAGCGATTCACAAACCTTCCATAACAAAGCCATCACCTACAGAGAGATGAACCTGGAGAAGAGTCCCCTAAGCAAGCTGGTCCTGGGGCTCTGTTCACAAACACAAACACACCCTACAGAGCCCCAGGACAACAGCACAATTAGACCCAACCAAATCATGAGAAAACAAAAAGATAATTACTTAACACATTGGAAAGAATTAACAAAAAAACAGAGCAAACTAGAATGCTATTTGGCCCTACACAGAGAGTACACAGCGGCAGAATACCTGACCACTGTGACTGACCCAAAATTAAGGAAAGCTTTGACTATGTACAGACTCAGTGAGCATAGCCTTGCTATTGAGAAAGGCCGCCGTAGGCAGACATGGCTCTCAAGAGAAGACAGGCTATGTGCTCACTGCCCACAAAATGAGGTGGAAACTGAGCTGCACTTCCTAACCTCCTGCCCAATGTATGACCATATTAGAGAGACATATTTCCCCCAGAGTACACAGATCCACAAAGAATTCGAAAACAAATCCAATTTTGAAAAACTCCCATATCTTTTGGGTGAAATTCCACAGTGTGCCATCACAGCAGCAAGATTTGTGACCTGTTGCCACGAGAAAAGGGCAACCAGTGAAGAACAAACACCATTGTAAATACAACCCATATTTATGCTTATTCATTTTATCTTGTGTCCTTTAACTATTTGTACATTATATATATATATATATATATATATGACATTTGTAATGTCTTTACTGTTTTTAAACTTCTGTATGTGTAATGTTTACTGTTAATTTTTGTTGTTTTTCACTTTATATATTCACTTTGTATGTTGTCTACCTCACTTGCTTTGGCAATGTTAACACATGTTTCCCATGCCAATAAAGCCCTTGAATTGAATTGAATTAATTGTCGAGACGGGCTGCCAACTAGTTAAAATATCAAATAAATACCCACATGTCACGGCAGATGGATTTTAACATAAAATTATCCATGTTAAACGTTACACGGAACCCAAACCGGCTGTGTGTGTGCGCCATCGTGCATAATGGTATTTTGTCCCCCTACACCAAACGCGATCACGACACACAGGTTAAAATATCTAAACCAACTCTGAACCAATTATATTAATTTGTGGACAGGTCAAAAAGCATTAAACATTAATGGCAATTTATCTAGCTAGCTTTGCACTTGCTATCTAATTTGTCCTTTATAGCTAGCTTGCTGCTGCTAGCTAATTTGTCCTGGGATATAAACATTGAGTTGTTATTTCACCTGAAATGCACAAGGTCCTCTACTCCGCCAATTAATCCACACATAAAACGGTCAATCGGAATCGTTTCTAGTCATTTGTCTTCCTTCCAGGCTTTTTCTTCTCTTACCTTTATATTGCAATTGGCAACTTTCATAAATGAGGTGCATTGACTTTGTTCATCTTTCAGTCACCCACGTGGGTATAACCAATGAAGAGATGGCACGTGGGTTCCCTTCTTCTACAAACCAATGAGGAGATGGTAGAGGCAGGACTAGCGGTTTTCTTGAGGTGAAGGAGAGGCGGACCAAAATGCAGCGTGGTTTCTATTCATGTTTTTTTTAATAAGACAACTAAAGATGAACATAATACAAAATAAACGTGGAAAACCAAAACAGCCCTATCTGGTGCAAACACAGAGACAGGAACAATCACCCACAAAACCCAACACCAAACAGGCTACCTAAATATGGTTCCCAATCAGAGACAATGACTAACACCTGCCTCTGATTGAGAACCATATCAGGCCAAACACAGAAACAGACAAACTAGACACACAACATAGAATGCCCACTCAGATCACACCCTAACCAAACAAAACATAGAAACATACAAAGAAAACTATGGTCAGGGTGTGACAAGGACTTGCAGTGTGATCTACGTCAGAAATAGGAATGACTTCTATATTAGCCCTTGGCAAGCAGACGCTAGTTGGCGCACACAAGGATTATATTTTGCAACGCTCACGCACGTGACGCCAGCGGTGTAGTCAGCCTTGATCCATCAATTGACTAGTGCATTGATCCATCAATTGACTAGCTAGCTAACTTTACCTGTTAGTCATGCTTGCTAAAGCTAGCCACAGAGTTTTCACAGTGTTCTGCAACTAACATTATAACAATCATGTAATGTATTACGCAAAACTTTCTTTAAAAAAAAAAAAGATTTACCCTTCGGGTAATTTTGTATTTAACTAGGCTAGGTCATGAAAACCAGCAGCACTTTTCCTTAAATTAATTGGCTAACATGAACTGCTGAAAAGTTAACCGACTTCATCTAATGACCTACTGACGACGTGACCTACGCTACGTCGTCAGGCTCCAGAAATTTCCTCCCTAACTTAAATAATGAGACTACATTAGATTTCCGTGCTCACAATTGGCTCCTTAATGCAATGCAGCTTTAAATTATATATACTTAATTGTACAAACCTTGGCGGGAAGTAAGCCGTCTGTGTGTGAGTTATACTACTGCACACACACTTGGAGAAAGTGCAGTATGATCACAGAGGAGATGTTGCCTTTGACCGATGATCCTTCCAGATGCCCGCCCAAAATGTCAAATTAACCAGCTTTTTTATGACATGCAGCTAACTGTTTAGAAGTTATGTCACTTGAACAAAAACATTACTCTAACATTACTCTTAATTCAGGGCGTCATATGCCACATTTTCTTGGAGACAGACATCCACAGTGACACTTTACGTACATCTAATCTAATAATTACCAATGACCAATTAACACCAGGTTTATCACTTTTAGGCCCAGATGCAAGCTACATTTAATCAACACTAGACCACTTCCTCGATCAGATGCAAAACAGTTTCAAAATCTAAATGGAATTAGACCCCAGGAGCTTAAGGACCATGTCCTGGACACATTGAATGTGTAATGTAATTGAGCCATCATTTGGGGAATATAGGCCTCCTGACAACATTTTGAGTTGGCCTCCATCCTCACCCTGTCACCGTTTAAATAGGTTTGGCCCTAACCAATTGGGGCATTGCTACATTTAGCAATCTGTATTATTCTCACCGTTAGGCTTTGAGGTCCCTACATAATTCTGCCTACATCATGCCAGAGAGTAAGCATGTCTACCAGCTATACACCACACGCACTGACAGAGTACAATGTTATAGAGGGCCAGACTAGGATCAGCACACAAGTCATTGCAGTGGACAGTACATCAGCACAATTTACTCTGTGCAGACTATAGGGAGGACAAATTGTGTAAGGCATAAAAAATTGACAAAAGAGTAGAGGGCATGAGAAGATCTCACCAACCATTTTTGACACCCTTTCATTTCTTATGTGGCTGTATCCACATGTGGCTGGTGTGTGTTGTGGGTGGAGACAATAGGAGGCAAGTAAAATGACAAGGCATACGAGGAGAACGAACGATCGGCAGGAAGAGAGACTGACTTAGACCTCACTAGCCACCCCTTTCCTAACTGTTCAATTTCCCTAGTTTCAAAATTATGTGTATGGTGTGTCTTAGAAGTTGGGCCTACTAACAGTGATATTCAGATGCACCAGTTAAGGTCCTTGTGTAATGTGATATTGTACCCCCTAGCCCAATTGTCCTTTGTATATAATTCATATATAACTGTGTTCCCACATGTGCTTCCTGTATTGATTTGTTGTTTATTAAAATTAAAATAAATAGCTAACGTTACTTGCTTCCTGCTAAGAATTTTCAGGGTTCGCCTGCAGCTTCGCGATTACTTCCATTGTACTTGCTCATTTATGATTACGTTGCCACAGCTAGCAAACGACAACGCACGGGACCGGAGACGGTATTGTTCTAATGGTACGTAGAAATCTAATTTGCTGTACTGTATGTTTGCATGTTTATAAAGCGAATGTGATATGCGATGTTCAGGCTAGCTAGATACAGCTAACCTGCTGCCCCACAGTAAAGGTAGGTAGCTAGCTCGTTAAAGAAAAGTGTTTTGTGTGACCTATACTTTATGTATGCCGGTCTGTTGGATGGAATTGAAGGTTAAGTTTGTGCCCACCTCCAATGTGGTGGCACCATACTTTTTGTTGCGTGTGGCCACCGACATCACTCAAAACAGCTTCACATTCACATATAATGAATATGCTTAATTCGAAAATATGCATATTGATTCCATTACTACTTATTAAATTACAGGCTTGACATCACTCATCTTAAAGTAATTGTTATTATGTTCTCTCTGGTTTTGCATAAATTGATGTGGTATCATCTCCCTTCAAACGTAGAGTGATCTTGATGGAATTGAAAGGAGGATACTACCAGAATGTCCAGCCACTATTGACCAATTTATCATTTTACTGAGGCAGCAATTTGATCTGCCAAACATGGGCACAATTAAGCTTTTGATATTGGAGAATGCCATGACTAGCTTTGGGGTGTCGTTGAGTAATCCACACGTAACTTCACAGCATCCAGGACAACCGAGTGACAACTTTAAGGTGCCAACCTTTTCACACGATCTCGAATTGATACTGAGAGAGTGAAATCAAGGGTATGACCAATTTGGAAGACAACTGGTGTTAACCAGAAACCAAAGACAACCGATTTTGGATGACGTGGCAAGAGCTATGTAATTGAGTTATTGTCATTCAGTAAGAGCCTGGTAATGTATAATCGTATTAAGTACAGAAGACGTCTGTGTCTTTAAAATATGTAATCTACAGGTATGTGCTGAGTTTCATCACATAACTAATCAGAACCTGCAGCGATTGTTCTTTCTGCACTAGACCATCACACTGAACGCTTGCTGGCTTTATCCCGGGAGGTGCAGGGACAGATGGGGAGCTTTGGACGTTGGCTTTCTGCCATTCTGAAGATATATGATGAAATGGTTTGTTACATTCTAATTGACATATTTGGTCAGTTTCATTGGTTCTGTGCGGGCACTCCCCCTATTTATTATTTTATTTTAAAAAAAATAAAGAAATGTCCAAACCCCACCTGCAGTGTACATAAAATTGGTTTGGGTTGAAATGGTAGTCAAAGGGGTGTTCAAAACCTGCAGGGTTCATTAATATACTCCAGGGTTATTACAGAGTTTAAGACTGCTCCTTTTAATATTGATGTGCCTAGAAATCACAACACGTCTTCCGCATTGGTTGATCTGTACTTCACACTCTTCCGGTTGTCATACTATACTGTAGGGACGTGAGTCAAGAAATCCTGGTGTCCTCATTGGTCCAGTCTGCATACTTGCTATCATCTCTGATGATGAAGATGCAGTCTCCCTTCAGCCACACCAAGTCTCCATCATCCTCAAAGATGGAGAGGTGATGCACAGTTTCCAATCCTGGCCAGATGCTTTTCTCGCTCTTTTTGGCCTGGTTTATGCTCTACATCTGGATTACCCAAAACCCATGTCCAGCTCATTTCTATTCATTCAGCAAGTGTTCCTTAACGTTGATTGTGAAAAGCTCAAATCAAGTTTTGGCCTTGAAAAATAAACTGTAACCTAATTACAGGTCAAATGTGCCTGTGGTAAGACAACATATTTTTTCCTTCAACCTTAGAAAAGAGAACTTGTGATTGTTGGAACAAAAAAAAGTTGGTGTATGCTTTTTTGTTGTTATTTCCTTTCATGTGGGTTCTCTTGAAATGTAACCAGAGGAACAAAAATTGACTGACAACTGTGAATCTCATGTGTTTGAAATCCAACATGAAATGTTGTGGTTTTCTCCAATAATAAATACTATTCATTTGTACAGTTCAACATGACATTTACATCTGAACCTAAATTATCTACATGGAAGCACAGCTGGGAGGGATTGGCTTGTGTGTTGTTGTCTTAGCAAGGAGGTAGGTCTAGTAAACTATGACTGCTTTTGTAGACAATGTAAAAAATACATTTAATGTGTACTTTTGAAGGAGTTACACAATAATACTTCAGCTATTATGTTTGTTCTGGGTTATATTGCCTAACCAACAAATGTTCAAAATCATTATATGAATTATCAGACGCCAATACTCTTAATTAACTTGAAGTCATTAGACGTTTACAAAGCAAAGCATGATGAACCGCTAAATGGGTTGGCTTTGAACTTTGCTCCCTGGTTTGCTTTGAGAGAACACGTAATCATGATAACCTCTACTTACAGTACTAATACTGAGCACATTCATAGAGCAGTCTATACAGTAATATACTCAGTCATCTGTCTGTGTTATAATATTGTGGTGTTGAGGGAGCTCACCGTCTCCAGGTACTACTTCAGGCAGTGTTAATAACAGCAGAGCTCCAACGATAATTGATTTTGGCATATTGTGTGGCATCTTCCTGTTTATTGCACAACATAAAATTGGTTTCCACAGCAGGGTTAAGGGACATACATACACTTATAATTCTAACAGCTTTTTTGTTAGTAGAGTATTTAATTGTCTTAAAATATAGTTCAATTTATTTTTGTACGGTAAGAACGCGTGTTTTTTTGTTTGTAAATTTACATTTGTGAATATGAGTAACGTTAGCTAATGATTCTCTAGCCGCTGCATGGAATGACATATCTAGGCAGGGAATTTCGCCGTGAATATCGAAGTAAAAAAAAACACTTAAATTCGGCTATTTTTGCTGCAAAGTCAGCTGGACGAAAACCTGTAAGTCATATTAGATAAATAGGTTGTAAGTTGAAGACACACAATATTTTACATTGAAGTCAATACAAAAAAGTTGCTCTAATTTCCACATCATACTTTTTTATTAAAAGTATTGTAATACTGGAAATGTTTTTGTACACACCCATTGCAATTTTTATGTTCACCTGACATGGACTTATAAATCAACAAAGTAGCTTATAATATTTGAGTGCTACATAAGTACTTACATTTAGCAAGGTGATAATAGTTTTATTGTGAAGTCAGCTAAACAAATGTATGTAATTCAAGGTTGGCAATTAAAAGGTGCAAACACACAATATGTTTACCTGATTTGAACACAGAATTACAATGTTACAAATAATTTGAAATCATTCGAGTTCAATGTACTTAAAGTAAAAGAAATGTTATGCTAACTTGTAAAAATCAGGTTTTGTTTTGTTACAATTGCGTTGAAGTTGCATCTACAAGCACATAAATATTAAATGTGCAAGCTGTGTTTTGTTATATTCACTTATACAACTAAACTACTGTCACTTAAAACTAATATGTTATAAATACTTAAAAGTGGGCACTTGTTTAGGTCAACTTAAAAATGTAAAGTTCACATGACTTTTCATCAAATTTTGTGTCAAATCAAATCAAAGTTTATTTGTCACGTGCGCTGAAAACAACAGGTGTAGTAGACCTTACAGTGAAATACTTACCTACAGGCTCTAAGTAATAGTGCAAAAAAGGTATTAGGTGAATAATAGGTATGTAAAGAAATAAAACAACAGTAAAAAGACAGGCTATAAACAGTAGCGAGGCTATAGAAGTTGCGAGGCTACATACAGACACCGGTTAGTCCGGCTTATTGAGGTAGTATGTACATGAATGTATAGTTAAAGTGACTATGCATTTATGATAAACAGACAGTAGCACTTAACGTGTTTGAGTGTGTGAAACATTTGGAAATATTTAAATTCAGTCTACTCAATATATTTGTGCTAGTAAAGCATAAGGATTTACAGTGTGACTGGTGGGAAGGTTGAAAGAGAAAACAATACATTTAAAAATCAATGAATGTATAATTATTGAGCAATTTATAACTATAGGCTATATTAAGGTTTTTATTTCATTATTTTAGGCTATCTGGCATTAGTGGGTGAAAGGCTCTGCACTGCCCCATGCAGCCTCCGCAGTCGTCAGGGTTTTCATACTTCTTGGTTTAGCAAAGCAGAGCTGTTGTGAAAGGAAGTTGCCAAGGAAGTGAGTTTGTATTTTATACTGGACCTCCCGCCCCTACCTACAGTCAACCAATCATGTCAATGAGGAGCTATATTGTGAGTCAAGAGAGAAGAAAATAATTAATAAAATAATAAAATAATAAAAAGAGAGAAGAAAATAGAGCGGTCCCGCGAGTGCACAGGCCAGTCAAGAGCGCAAATTAAATTTGAGAGCTAGCAAGTGTGACTTTAAGCGAGCAGAACCTCATCGTTGATCAAAAAGAAACATTTCTTAAACAGTACATATAGAACTGTGAGCAAACGTGATTCAAACGTGTAAAAAAAGTATTTGAGCGCATTAAATTGTCCAACAGCAATAGTCATTCGCTTTCAATTTCTCAAATTGCTCTCTCAAGTTTTGGCACCTTTAAGTTTGGATTCCAGGCTGGTTGGGGGTGCGGGTTTCCAGGCGGGTGCATGTCTATAAACCTTAAATTGGTCACTTTTACTGGAGTGATGGACGAACTAACACATTTCTGGCATTGGCCAGTCCAGTGTTGTGATTGGCTATTATGAACCGTCTGTTTTCCTGATAATTGGGCTACTTTGAAACGATGTCGCAGGTGAAAATGTATTGGTCGCGGGTGGCAGGTTTTTGGGCTACTTCTAAATTGCACAGCAGCCGCCATGGCATTTAATTAAAAAATGTATATATTTCACTGTGACCTGCTGCTGACTATCAGGCAGTGAACAGGCTGTTACTGAGTGTGTGAGTGAGTGAGTGAGTGAGTGGTGAGTGAGTGAGTGAGTGAGTGAGTGAGTGTGTGAGTGAGTGAGTGAGTGAGTGAGTGAGTGAGTGAATGAATGAATGGTGGTGGAGTCGAGGAGGGACAAATGGGTGTGCGTGCGTTGAGAGCACTTGGTTGAGAGAGTGCTGCACGGAGACAGAGTAGCAACTTTTTAGTAGTTGTAGGTAACTGCGTTATACTGAACGCAACATGGCATAATGCAATCATTTCAAAGATTTTACTGAGTTCATATAAGGAAATCAGTCAATTGAAATAAATGCATTATGCCATAATCTATGGATTTCACATGACTTGACACAGGTGCACCAATGGATGGGCCCACCTACTTGGCAGTCAGGCCCACCGACTGGGGAGCCAGGCCTAGCCAATCAGAATGCGTTTTCCACACAAAAGGGCTTTATTTCAGAAATACTCCTCAGCACCCCCCTCCACCCCCACTCAGACGATCACAGGTGAAGAAGACATATGTCTGGAATGGCATGGTTATGTAACCACGTGACTTTAGTCGTCCCCTAGCCTACCCGGGCTCGAACCAGGGACCCTCTGCAGACAACAGTCACCCACGAAGCATCGGTTCCCATCGCTCCACAAAAGCCGCGGCCCTTGCAAGGGGAACCACTACTTCAAGGTCTCAGAGTGAGTGACGTCACCGATTGAAACGCTATTATGGCGCACCACCGCTTACTAGCTAGCCATTTCACATCGGTTACAGTTACACATGGTCTGCTGTTGTGAGACCGGTTGGATGTACTGCCAAATTCTATAAAACGATGTTGGAGGCAGTTTATGGTAGAGAAATTAACATTCAGGTCTCTGACAACATCTCTGGTGGACATTCCTGTTGTCATCGTGCAAATTGCATGCTCCCTCAAAACATGAGACATCTGTGGCATTGTGTTGTGTGACAAAACTGCACATTTTAAAGTGGCCTTTTATTGTCCCCCAGCACAAGGTGCACCTGTGTAATGATCATGCTGTTTAATCAGCTTCTTGATATGCCACACCTGTCAGGTGGATGTATTATCTTGGCAAATGAGAAATGCTCACTAACAGGGAAATAAACAAAATTGTGCACAATATCTGAGAGAAATACATTTTTGGGGGCAAATGGATCATTTCTGGGATTTTGTCATTTCAGCTCCTGAAACATAGGACCAACACTTTACATGTTGCGTTTATATTTGTGTTCAGTGTAGATGGTCATTATTGAGACACGCTAGAACTGATATAATGGCAACAAAGAAATGGAAAACGACTTTAGGCGCACTAGAGCTCTTTAGATAATTTCGCTCAGATTATTAAAAGTAAACTGGATTCTAATGTCGATTTTTATTATGGATAACAGTATCAAGCAAAGGGTTTCACTCATGCTGGGCGGCAGGTAGCCTAGTGCGTTGGGCCAATAACTGAAAGGTTGCTAGATCGAATCCCTGAGCTGACAATGTAAAAATCTGTCGTTCTGCCCCTGAACAAGGCAGTTAAACCACTGTTCCCTGGTAGGCTGTCATTGTAAATAAGAATTTGTTCTTAACTGACTGTTGGACTGTTAGAGCTAGGAACACAAGCAATTCGCTACTTCTGCTAAATATGTGTTTGTGACCGATTTGATTTGATGTTTAATTTGGGTCTCTAGGTGATAACGTTTAAGAGCCCCTGCTCTATGCTTTCCAGTTGTATTAGCCTCACATGATCATGCTGGCTCGCGAGGCTACAGTACAGTTGCAAACGCTACTGAAAAATAACAGTGATGATATTAACTGGTAAAATGCGAGTTTTTACAACAGGGTATTTGTTTTAGAATCGACCGAATCACTGTAATCTCCCACCCCACTAGCGGAACTATTTTTACAGTCTACATCACATATCAGTGTAACACACAACATTGGCAGGCAGCTCTGAGCTGGAGTAGAGAAACAACACATCTAGCAGATATCGGAATTATATAAGTATTAAAATATATTGTCACCAGTATATTACCGAATGTTGTTAAGTAGTTAATCAATGTAGCTGCGATAGGTAACATTAACCCTCAACATTTCTTAGCTGGCACAAGCCAGTTAGCTCGGAGCTAGCTTTATTTGATAATTATTGGAAAGTCTGGCAAGTGGTAGCTAGGTTTCTTATAGCCATGTAGCTAGCAAACGGTTTGTCAATTGATATTTAACATTACAGTAGCTAACTCGACGTTAAAATATGTACATTCATTCAACATTTCATTTACAAGGCGAGCGAAAATCTATGTATAAACAGTCTGAAAATAGCTTCTTCAAATGTGGTGAAAAGACAAGCCCTATCAGTGTAATTTTGGTTACTTCGGGTAGCCGAGGGAACAAATTGCTCTTTAGGTACCCATTTCAACGGGTTGCAGATTGCACATCATCACTCACGAGTAAGTAGTCCTTACTGTGTGTGTGACGTTAGCTTGCTATGTGGTGTGATATCTAAAATTTGGTAAACAAATCTTCTAATCTGATGTCTTTGCCCAATAGCAAAACAGCGAAGTCCATATGCATTGAACACTACAGGAGATGTTCTTGAAGACCCAGATGAAGATTCAAGGTATTGGTCATCATATTATGTCACCTATATAATGTGTCCATGTTTAGGTCTATATCACGATGGGGAAATAAACAACATCCCTTTGAATGGGGACTGTTAGCTTTCGAAAACCCTCATCCATGTGTCGGATTTTCAGCCATTACATTCGCCCGCATTTGGCTCGGTGTAAACTACAATTCCGATGCTGTGTTTTAAGGTTTAAAAACGTCAATAATCATCGCTTTCGAAACGGTTTTCAAAACGTATGCTGATATGCCCCCTATCTCTCAAATAAAAAAATACACTAACTTTAGTAGTTTTACACAGATCCATACACTTTGTGTGCCCCCAGTTTTTGAACTACATTTCCTCCTCGGTTATCTTACACACAGGTGTGCGGAGCACGCTAGATAGCCAATTTGCACAGGTGGCGGCCAATGTCTTCCATCAACAAGCTCTGTAACATGGACATATGTCCGTGTGGGAAAACTAACCCAATAAAGGCGTGTAGTAACTTGAATAAAAAATAAAAAAGTATTTCTCACTGATAAGAGATACATTCCTTATGTTTTCAATATAGTACCTCAGGCAATGCTTGTTAATGTTTAAAGCAAGTGTTTGGGCGCTCAACAAAACTCCCCTAGTCAGAAGATACTATCATCATTATGTGCTAAAGTAGTTAGCATTTATGAATTGGGTAGGGGACTCTGTGACACTGCACCAGCGTGACAGGCTTCAGCATATTCATCATACGTTTTGTCAACCAGTCAAGTTTTGGATATGTTCATATCAGAACAAAATTAGTCAACATTTGATTAAAACAATTGTGGCATGTGTGTTGGCTAGGGTCCTATTGGCTCTGGATCACCCAAGATGGCTAGGGTTGTATTTGTGCCCTCTTGCAAATGTGTCTGTGATATTACAGCATTGGTTCATGGCAATACACCCCTTATCTGTTGTTTGGAATATGTGATTATGAAAGTCACTCTATATGTATGTCAAATAAATGGATAAGTTACATGAGCTTTTTAACCTTGTTACATAAGTGCCTTTTGTTTAACATGTGGGCTTTTAAAGTGTTTGCTTTTTAATTTTCAAGTGACATTCAGATAATAAGAAATGGCTGGCATGCAAAATAGTGGCCACTAGATAAAGATTTTTTAAAATTAAAATTTCAGTCACTCATTTTAATTTAAAAGGAAGAATTTAACAAAAATACAGATGCCTACAATTGATAGTTACTCAAATAAAAGCTACAGGCCTATTTACATCAAGTTTGGCCTACTCTTTACCTATTTCAACCCATCTATGATATTAACATGGTAATTACTCTAGTAACTTGTTGTTACTTAGTTATTGCTTTGTTGTTGCATTTTAATGGAGTTGAGTCCACTAACAAAAAAAACTAATGTTGACTACTATGTAATTACAAAGCAAATGATAAATGACTTTGTAATAACATGTTCATAACATTGTTACTGGGTTAATTATAGCATTTGTACTCTGGTACAAGAGCAATGCATCGTGAAGCGTTACAATATTTTCTGTAATCAAGTCTTTGGTACTAAAATGAGATCAATTTGCTTTAAAATATTTATTCAAGTCACTCTCAAGTGGTAATCTTGTTTAGCTTTGTTTGTGATGTCCTTCTGTTATGGACTCTGTTCAATTGTCTGCTGCATTTTTTTTCTTTTGTTTGCGTTTTCTTTTTTTTATGGCCCTATTCCCATTTCAGAGAACAAACTCCATTAACTGATCAACAGTTGGTAGCAGGGTAAGACCAAGTCATTCTAAAACCACCTTTCCTTTGTTTACAACACCCTTGTCTTTATTCACTCCTTCCTTCCTGTTTTGTCTTGCATGTGTACACACATATATATATATATATATATCCTGTATGTGTACACACATATATATTAATATTATATATTAATCTCTGAAATTCCTGTTGGTAAATCCTGCATTTCAATTAAGCCTTGTTAAGTGATTGCTCCAAAACCAGCGGACATAGATTCTTCAGTTCATTTAGCGTTGGAATCCACTTCATCTGATGATATTTGATTGTTGGGAAATCAATTCTGAATAGATAGACTTTTTCTACATGACTAAACCAAGCAGAGACATAATAACTTATTTCTCAGAACAAAAAAACATAATCATGATTAAGATTGGATTAGAATCTGTCCCTTTTCAGTTGTCTGGTGGAATAATACCACCTAATGATGTTGATATAATTTGTATTGGATGATGGGGCCAGCCTACAGCATGAGCTATGTAAACCAGCATGAGTCTGTCACCTCCCCTTTACAAAGCCCTCACCTTCTCTGCCAGAGGGGGCTTATTCACTGTCGTCTCTCCTCTCCAAGTACTATTTACACCAGCTCCTCTCAAACTGTGACCCATCAATCAGGTTGCAGGCTGATCCATGTGATTAACCTAACCCTCCTATCCATAGAAACACTATGGCTACCATTATAGGTTGATGGACTAAACAATAAAACAAAGACAATGAAACCGAATTAGATATAATTGGCACTTTCTCAGATATCTTGTTGCTCTCCTCCCTTCCTGCTCTACTCTCAGCTGGTTTACTTAGGTATTTTTCTCCTCTCTTTTTCCAATAAGGTTCTCTGACATCATCCTCGCCACTATCTTGGCCACCAAGTCTGATATGTGTGGGAAGAAGTTTGAGCTGAAGATAGACAATGTGCGTTTCGTTGGGCACCCCACCCTCCTCCAGCATCCTCACACCATTCAGGTAAGATACTTTTTTTGTGAATTTGTGATGGCCTGAGCATAAATACACATTCACCCGCAGAGATTCTCTGTCAGTCAGTCCAGCAGTACCATGAGATCTGAACAATGACTGTATATGAATGGATGGACAAAGCCATCAGTCACGTGACATTCATCCCTTTTGTGAAGACTCAATAGCACATTTGAAGCCAAGGAATTCAGTTAAAATGGCATCTCATGGATATATAACATGTACAGTTTGAGCTACTCCAGAAAGTGACGTTGCAGGCTAGCTCACTACTGCCCCCTCTCAATGAATATATCAAGTTGAAGGCCTACCGGGGTACTGCAGGCTTCCATTAGTCATTTAGTAGATGCTCTTCTGCAGAGCGATTTACAGGAGCAGCTAGGGTTAAGTGCATTGCTCAAAGGCACATTGACAGATTTTTTACCTAGTTGGCTCGGGGATTGGAACCAGCGACCTTTTGGTTTTAAAATAATCAGTTCAACGACATACATCTGGTGTAATATAATTAATTATTGGTACCATGCTTGTCTTAGAATATTTTCATTTATTCACACGAAGATTGACCACGAAGATTGACATTTTCCCAATTGCGGTCGGCTTTGGCTTCATTGAGAGGGGGCAGTTCTTCTCTCTATCTGAAACAGCAATTCTCCTTTGACTTCTAATTCCACTCTGAGACTGTGAATTCAGGTCACTCGCTCCATCTAGTGGAAGAAGTGCCTTACATCTGTGTTTCACAATCATTATTTGACATTTCACAGAAGTAAGATAGAATGGTTGAATATAAGGGGTGGGGGTGGAGAAATCATTTGGAGTGAAATTCTAGACAAATATTGAAATGGTTTGTAACGTAATTAAAATGTGTCTAACCTAAGTAGGTTGATGATAGGTACTATTTCATTCACTGGACTACATGTAGCCTGTTAGAGGGTTGAAATGAGTGTCCTGATTAATCCGATAACAAATTAATCAACTAGTGCAGTGAATCATTTGCTTTCCATAAAGACATGTATTTAATCCATGTGATTTGTATGCTGTTGACTGTATCCAAATGGCAATTTCTCATCAGTGTGATCCCCTAATAACTGAGCCTGAGCTGTATGTTAGAATCTTTACAAAATGGCCCTTTTCAGAAATTATACCAACAATTCATGAGCTATCGCTCTCATAGAATGTTATTTCAAGGCTTAATTGAATACCTACTGTAATAAACCAAGCTTTAAAGAGTGCAATTATATATTTATGTATTTTTGTAAATAAGATGTTGAAAATACCAGTATAAAAGGCACAAATAAAAGGAGCCATTTAAAGCTGTTTATTCTTGTCTAGAGAGCTTTGTCACAGGACTAACATGAATGTTTTCACTGTGTTGTTTATACATTTCAATACATACAATAGCAAGTATTATGATTTAAATAGTGATGTGCAAAGCCATTGATCATAGAATGATTTAGAACATCTTATATTTATTATCTTATTTCTTTCTGTCCAGGTGTCCAAGACAGACCCCTCACCTAAGAGGGAGATGCCCACCATGATCCTGTTCAGTGTTGTGTTTGCTCTGAGGGTAAGAACGTAATTCTTATTTTATTTTCCATAAATAGCTTTTTCTTTCCTCTTGAATATAATTACTGTCATGTCAATAATATTCATCTTAATTTGATGAATAAGTGCTAATACTCAGGTTTGGATTAGCTAAATGTTTTCCACTTTATGTGCTTATTTTACAAACACCACATTCATTGGTGATAAATACATTTTGTCTAATAAAATCAAATAAATTGGCTAGTAATTTGGGTGGGTGAGGCCAGGTCAGGGAGAGTGCTTTCCCAGAAAGGGATGGGTCTCTTGGGGTGATAACATTCCAGCATGGGGTCTATCTGTGTTGGAAAGGAGGGTGAGAGCTGGGCGGGGGCAGTGGGCTCTGTTTAATCACTCTACTCAGCATGGCACTACCCTCCCCTGGGCATGACTCAGCCTGGCAGACTGCTGATTCACTGGAGGCTGCCTAGCCCTGCACAGCTGAGACTGGGCGGAATGTGCACAGTCATGTTCTAACCTCATATCTGCACAGCAACCCACCCAGCCTGTCACTCACTGGCATTTTCCACAGCTCTGCGCCTAACATGACAATGCAGAAAATTATGTCCTGTACTTTTGACTGGTTTGTTTTTTATTTTGAAATATGAGTAATTTGTTTAATTACGCTATTGATTCATATTTTTATATTCATATAAGTAATGTCACTCAATGTCGGTTCACCCAAAATTATTTAACAGCAATAAATAAAATTTCACATGAATGTATTGATAAAATATCAGATATAATTTTTTTTATAGTATGCACATTTTTTAAATGAGCAGTTTGGAACTAGGGCCATTTTACCACTCACATTTTTTAAATGAGCAGTTTGGAACTAGGGCCATTTTACCACTCACATTTTTTAAATGAGCAGTTTGGAACTAGGGCCATTTTACCACTCACATTTTTTAAATGAGCAGTTTGGAACTAGGGCCATTTTACCACTCACATGTTTTAAATTAGCAGTTTGGAACTAGGGCCATTTTACCACTCACATTTTTTAAATGAGCAGTTTGGAACTAGGGCCATTTTACCACTCACATTTTTTAAATGAGCAGTTTGGAACTAGGGCCATTTTACCACTCAAATTAGCATTTTTTTTAATTTTTTAAATGAGCAGTTTGGAACTAGGGCCATTTTACCACTCACATTTTTTAAATGAGCAGTTTGGAACTAGGGCCATTTTACCACTCACATTTTTTAAATGAGCAGTTTGAACAGTTTGGAACATTTTTTAAATGAGCAGTTTGGAACTAGGGCCATTTTACCACTCACATTTTTAAATTAGCAGTTTGGAACTAGGGCCATTTTAAATTTTTTAAATGAGCAGTTTGGAACTAGGGCCATTTTACCACTCACATTTTTTAAATGAGCAGTTTGGAACTAGGGCCATTTTACCACTCACATTTTTAAATGAAAACTAGATTTTACCACTCACATTTTTAAATTAGCAGTTTGGAACTAGGGCCATTTTACCACTCACATTTTTTAAATGAGCAGTTTGGAACTAGGGCCATTTTACCACTCATTTTTTGAAGTTTGGAACTAGGGCCATTTTACCACTCACATTTTTTAAATGAGCAGTTTGGAACTAGGGCCATTTTACCACTCACATTTTTAAATGAGCAGTTTGGAACTATTTTTTAAATGAGCAGTTTGGAACTAGGGCCATTTTACCACTCACATTTTTTAAATGAGCAGTTTGGAACTAGGGCCATTTTACCACTCACATGTTTTAAATTAGCAGTTTGGAACTAGGGCCATTTTACCACTCACATTTTTTAAATGAGCAGTTTGGAACTAGGGCCATTTTACCACTCACATTTTTTAAATTAGCAGTTTGGAACTAGGGCCATTTTCTAAATGAGCAGTTTGGAACTAGGGCCATTTTACCACAAACCTTTTTTAAATGAGCAGTTTGGAACTTAGGGCCATTTTACCACTCACATGTTTTAAATTAGCAGTTTGGAACTAGGGCCATTTTACCACTCACATTTTTTTATTAAGTTATTATTGAACTGACTTGCTGGACCATAGATTCCCTATTTGTTACAATTACAATGTAATAATTTAGTAGATGCTCACAATTTCAACCAATGTGTTATAACCATTACAGATTTATAATCATCTATAAACTAATAATAAAGTACTTTTTAGTAGTAAAAAATGTAAGGGATATTTCGATATTTCAGAGTCTCTGCGTGCAGTTTGAAGGAAGTTGTTAACTAGCTCAAGTGCAATTGCTAACTAGTGTTAGCGCAATGATTGGAAGTCTATAAACTTCTAGTAAGCATTGGCTCATGAAACAACCTTTCACTTCCTTCATACTGGACGCAGAGACATAAAAATGGTATCAACGAGTTCATCTGACTATAGGGAATTAGATAAATTGCCACAATCTCGAAGTATCACTTTAACCCAGTGTTGAAGTGTGATCAGTGTTCCAGTTGCTTTGCACCAGTGTCTCATAATGCCGTCTCTCTGTCCTGGCGCCTCTTACAGGCCAACGCCGACCCGTCCGTCATCAGCTGCATGCACAACCTGTCCCGGCGTATCGCCATCGCCCTGCAGCACGAGGAGTGCCGCTGCCAGTACCTCACCAGA